>NW_021146162.1:0-28119 GCF_002837175.3 Physeter macrocephalus
CACAATACCCATCTGTGTTAAGTTACAGTAGGTTAACCCTTCAGTAGTGGAGCACTGAGTGACAGAGAAGTGACCAGACATGATGAAATTTGCAGGATGAGTCAGGAAGAATTAGAACAAGAAATTGCTTTCCTAAATTTTCTGATTTTCTAAGTGCTATTTCCAGGATGTGGCAATATCCAACTTCTGACCTCTCTTTCCTCACTGTTTGGGAGCATTTCTGGAAACTTTGTTTTTCCTTCTTCATTCTCCTCCCCCAGTGGAGGGTTTGTTTTGTCATTCTGGAATTTTTGGTTTATCTCCTACCTAATCTCCACGAAGTTATATGACTTCTCTTTTTCGATAGAAGATTCACCAGGTGTGGAGTAAATTCTCAGGATGTGCTAGCAATAATGCTAATGATTTCATTGTATGATTCTTCAATGCAAAGAACTTATTTCTCATTGTGCCTCTAGCACTTTAACAAACTATTTGTGGAATGAATGAATCACAAATGAAGTGAGAAGATTTGCGAAGTTAAATCTGAGAAACGGAAGAAGATGCAGAAGATTAATCCAGCCGTGAGTCTGAGGTGGGGTGGTGGGGTGTGGTTCTAACCTCTGAACCAAGAGCTGTGAAGGATGGTGTATGTAGATATACTGCCGGCACCATGGGAGGGAGCTGGTTTTATCTTCTCAAATAATGGCCAACTCTCTTATCAGTGGTCTCTATGGTACAAGAAAAAGATGTTAAAGTCTGGACGTATTTCCCGCTCAAATGAAATGCTGTAAATTTTTTGAAGAATTCAATGAGCCTCCAGATACTGACCCTTTCAATAAAGGCCTTCCTGCTCCCCTTCCTTCTGTCAAGTGTCCTTTCTCCTCTGGGGTAGAAACACTTCTCCTTCCTGGGTCCCCAAACAACCCTCCTCCTGTAAACATTTGAAGTGTAGGAAGGATGTGAAAGGTTGTGCTCTGGCTTCATCCCGTGTTTCTGCCCCATCAGGATGCTCTGAGGCCCCACAGCCCAGGCCCACCCCTCCCTGATAAGCTACCTTTGACTTTCTCCCCTTGCTCTCCTTTCACCATCTCCCACTTTCTTCCTGGAGACCTGGCCATCCAAGGGCTGCAGTGCCTGTCCAGGGTGGTGCTGTGGCCAAGACATGGGTCCTGCTCAGCCCCACTCTGCCCTTGGCACCAAGAATCAGTGTTGGTGCCGTAGGCCTTCTGTTCACTCCTGGTCCCGTACTTAGGGGCTCATGAGGGCCAGGTGATGGTGGGAGAGAGGCTACTGCTGGTGGACACTCAGGACTGGCAGCTTAGCTGCTGCGCGCGGGCTTTCTCTAGCTATGGTGAGCGGGGGCTACTCTTCATTGCGGGGCACGGGCTTCTCATTGCGGTGGCTTCTCTTGCTGCGGAGCACAGGCTCTAGGCGTGCGGGCTTCAGTAGTTGTGGCTCGCAGGCTCTACAGCGCAGGCTCAGTAGTTGTGGCGCACGGGCTCAGTTGCTCCATGGTATGTGGGATCTTCTCGGACCAGGGCTCGAACTTGTGTCCCCTGCATTGGCAGGCAGACTCTTAACCACTGCGCTACCAGGGAAGTCCCCAACCAGGGATCGAACCCATGTCCCCTGCATTGGAAGGTGGATTTGTAACCACTGGACCACCAGGGAAGACCTGAGTCCAGCTTTTTTTAGATTTCACATATAAGTGAGATCACAAAGTATTTGCCTTTCTCTGTCTCACTTATTTCACTTAGCACAATGCCCTCAAGGTCCATCCATGTTGTCACAAATGGCCCCTGCATTGGAAGGTGGATTTGTAACCACTGGACCACCAGGGAAGTCCCAGTAGGTCCTTGTCGTTTATCTATTTTATATATAGTAGTGTGTATATGTTAATCCCAAATTCCTAATATACCCCTTCTTTCCCCTTTGGTAACCATTAGTTTGCTTTCTATGTCCAAAACGGTTATTTTCTACAGAAAATCTTGTATTTGGTCCTGAGAAATCCTTGTAGAAATGAACCCAAATGGAGAAAAAATGCGGTTAGGTTTTAGAACAGGCCATCCTTTCTTAGACTATGTCTCAGGTCCCTCCTTCTAGTTTTTAGAGTGAGAATAAAGTTTATAAAATTAGAAGACAGAACAGAAAAATAGGTGCTAGGAAGGAAGGTGGGGAGATGAAAGAAACCCTTGGGAGGCCCAGTCCTTAATGGTCTAGTTGACAAAATGTAAGAAATCCATCTTCATCTCTCCTACCTTGTCCTTGTCAAGGTGCTGATTCCTTGGGAACTCAAGGTACACTACGCCTCCTCCCCAGATAGTCCCAAGTTTAAGGGCAGGAAATGGTCTTGGACTGGGTGCCTTTGCTCTGAGAGCAGCAGCACCGACAATTCGACCCGAGATGGTGAAGAGACAAAGCAGAAGTTCAAGAGGAACAGATGCCCCAATGATACGGTGTGGGAGGTCAAGGCAGAGGGTGGCTGGGCATGGCGCAGCTTGCCCCACAGACAGCCAGTTAGCACCTGTTTTGTAGAAATGGAGCTCAGTCTAGCCCAAAGGCAGAACTCGCAATATGCAAACAAAGGATTGAAGGGGAGAACACCAGGCAATTTGGGACTTTCCAGGGTGGAGGGTGTGGGAAGGGATTTGCTAAAATCAGATACACTTGGGGGGAAGAAACCTTGCATCTACAGAGAGTGTGGGTGAGATTAGGTAAGAAGTCAAAACTTACCAGACCACATGAGTACACTCAGAGAAGAAAACAGAAGGCACAGTTCATTGGAAACAGATAGATTAACAGCCGGGAAATCTTGAAGTATCTGGGGAGCGCAAATATCTCATTATTGCTTATTATTTGTCAGAAATACACAAGCCCACGCTCTCTTGAGCACCCACACAGGAGTGGAGGATGGAAGTAGCGCTGACTCTCTCTGTGCATCAACTCTTCATGTGGAAAAAGGCTTCAGAAATGGCACACAATCAGGACCCCCTCAACTCACCACCCTACCCCAGCTGGGAGGAGACTCCAGTGGGAGTTTCATGACCCTGCTACTCTCCTGAATGAGGGAAAGGCAGAAATAATGGAATAAGAGGCAGGTGGTTTTCAACCCACAGAGCTTTTCCGATGGGGGAACATGGGAACCTTCACGTGGGAGCCTCACGTGCGGTGTTCTTAGGTAGCCCTGCTCTGTTTGAGATTTCATTTCCGCACACCAGCCCTTCCTGTGTTTCCAAGGACATTAAGTGCTAAAGAGTTTCCTTCTCTCCACAGTCCTGAGGCCAGCCATGAACTTCCCTCAGAGATCTGTCTGCAAAAGCCGAGATCAGAAAAGGTAAAGATGACACTGGCTGTAAGCCCAGGTCCCCCACATCACTCAGCCCCTAAGAGAGAATCTGAGTCAAGCTCGATGTTTCCTGAAGACAGTAATCTTGTGCAGGAAGAGAAGGGTGGGTTCTGGGAAAAGATATGCCAGGGGAGGGGAGGGACATCTTGACTCCAGGCATCTTGGAGGGGTGATCACATCAACATGCTGGGGACTCCCGGGGCCAGCCCTGACCTCTGTTTGCCAGCTGCCCACTGGACCTCTCCATCTGGAGCATGCCCAGGCATCACCAACAAGTTGTCCTAAATAGAACTCTTCAGGTTTTTCTGCAAAATATTTTCTTATTTCTGTCTTCCTCTGCCCCCTCAGTTGTTAAACCACAGGCTGGGCCCCACTTCTAAATATGGACCAAGGATCATGAACATTTGAGGAAAGCCTCTAACGTGAAAAGCCAAGAGACTCCGAAAGAAGAGCAAAGTGGGAAGACTTTCCATCCCAGATATCAAGACTAGTTATGAAACTACACATATATATAGTATACATATGTGTATATATGTATAAAATATATACACATATATACCTGTTTTATATACAGGTATATATGTGTATATATTTTATATATTTTACAGGTATACATTTTATACCTGTAAAATACATACCTGTTTATATCTGTGTTTAAACATATGGTAATTAGGTGTGTATAACTAGGATAGTGTGGTTTTTGCACAGGGATAGACAAATGAAGCTCTGAAACACCCACGGATGGATGGATAGATGGGTGGATGGATGGGTAGGTGGATGGATAGATAGATACTTGATGTGTGACAGAAGGAACACAAAGACACATGTAAAAGAACTATTATACGACATTAAAAATGAAGAAGTTTCAGCCACACACAATAAAGTGGATGAGTCACAAACAGAATGTTAAAGGGAAAGAGCCAAATACAAAAGACTTCAAAGTGTGTTATTCTGTTTCTATTGAAGTTCAGAAGCAGGAAAACTAAACTGGGGTGTTGGGAAACATATGCTCAGGTAGTAAAACACTAAAGAAATGCAAAGGAAGGGATTAACATAGAAGTCAGAGTGTACTTGTCTTTGGAGGGGAGGAGGGTTTGGCCGCGAAGCGTCACCTGGTGGCATCTGGCGGAGGGTAGGGGGCGGGCTGGGCAGCAACATGTTTTTTCTTGACTTGGGCGGTGGGTCTATGGGAGTTCCTTTTATGATTATATATTAAGCTATTTACATTTTATGCCTTTTTGTGTGTGTATTATCTGTCACAAAAAGCTTTTTGAAAACATAAAATACCAAAGGGAAAACAAATCTAAGAAAAGATATGAAAGAACTTGGTAAGAAACATTATTTTTCAAAAGTAACTTAGCACATGGTGGTGACGGCTGAGGAACAATGAATGAACTTAATGCTCCTGAACTGTACACTTAAAAAGGTTGAGACAGTAACTTTTATGTTATGTGCATTTTGCCACGACTTAAAAAAAAAAAAAAAACAAACCTAAACACTCAGAGAGGACATTAACACATACCTAAATACGTGGAGTGTGACCCCATGTGGACGTTTTGGAAAACTCAGTATTGTAAAGATATCAATTGTTGGTTAGAGCATAACCATGAAACTCCCATTGTTGATTTCCTCCGCCCCCCCCCCCCCCCGCCCCGCCCCCGCCGGCACTTGACAAGCTGACGCTGGTAGAACAGGAACAACACAGAAAGACTTGCTTCACCAGATATCAAGACTTACTTTAAAGATCAAGTAATTGAGGAGATATCTTATAGACTCGGAGTTAGGCAGATCCACAGAACCAGCCTGGGCACTTAGAGACAGAGCAGCACAGGTGAGGCACAGACGGCCGGCCAATCAGGCGGACGCTGGCTAATCCAGGAGTTACCCCAGAAGCACATCCAGGAACATTCAGGGCAGCTCCGCAGCTCATCAGAGCAGAGAGCCGGAAACAACCCAGTGTCTGTGGGACAGACAGAAAAATGGATAAATAAATTGTGGTGTTAATTTCACAAGGAATATTGTGCAGCAGCAAAAATAGATGAAGTGTAACTACCTGCTCCCCTAGGGATGAATCTTAGAAATAATGTTGAGTGAGAAAAGCCAGTCACAGAAGATGACACATGGATGGAATGACTCCATTTTATAAAGCTCAAAAGCAAGTAAAGCTAAAAATTATAATGGTTAGGAATGCATACCATTCTGATTTCAAAAAAGCAATTAAAAGACGTGAAGGAATGATAACTGACAAATGAGGGGTGATGGAGGCTTTGGGAAGGGAGGCAGGGGTAGGATAAGGCAGTCACAGGGGGACCCACAGTGATGTACTGACTCTCAAATCGGGTGTGGGGGATTATGGCATTCATTTTACTGTTCAACTTGGTAACTCACAAGTAGGATGCAGACGTCCTTTAGCATGTGTCAATTATTACATAATAAAATTGGAAAAGAGCTAAGCCACGGGGAATGCCAGCTTTTACAGATCAGGTGGAAATGAAGGAGCTTTGCACAAAAGTGAGGTGGAGCTGTGCACAAAAGTGAGGTGGAGCTGTCAGTGGGATGCCCTTGAGGCCAAGAGAACCCACCAGAAAGAAGAGGGGTCTCCCAGGTTCCCGCCTCTAGGAGCAGGACCGGAAGATGAGGACTGGAAGAGTGTTAGATGTGGCCACCTGGGGGTGATGTCTGGGGTTGGAGGAGCAGTCCTGGGGGAGAAGTGGGGACAGGAGGGACATCGTGCTGGCTGCCACCAACAGGAGACACGGAGCATAGAGGCCTAGGGTGAGGACAGCCCCTTGCTCCACGGGCAGTCAAGAAGGAAGGGCCTCTTCTGAGATATGAATGTCCCCACGGGCACCCCGCCCTTCTCCCAGGAACAGCTGGCCAGAGGGGAACATGACTCCAGCTGGACACGCTATTCCGCCTGACAGGGTCGTGACTCTCTGGCCCAGCCAGGACTCCTGAGGGGGAGAAAAGGGCCTGGTCACCTGCCCTCACCGTGGAAGTCGGAGCAAACCCTGCGAGGACGGAAGGAGGAGGAAGCCATAAGGTAGGGGCGTTGGGGTGTCTGGGAAGGACTCTGGGGTCCAGGCCTGGCCTGTGAAGGTCAGGGTCTTCCCAAGCCAGGGGAAACCCTCTCTGGGTCCCACGGTTCCTCCTTCCCTCTATCCCCAGCAGCTGGGTGCCAAGAAGCCCTTGCCACGTACTGCTGTGAGGACAGACAGACACTAATCTCATCTCCCCAGACCCACGAGGCCTCCAGGATCATAATCACAACCGCAGGAACTGGCCTGGTTCCCTCCCTTTGTGTGTCTTGGGAGGGGCAATTGCTGAGCAAACAGGGAAGGGAAATCCTGGATTCTGCCTCTCTTTTCCACTTGATCAGCCGTTACTCAGGCCCTAGGGCCCGCTCAGGCCTGGCTCCTTCCTGGCCCTGTGTGTGTGGAAGGGTGCTGGGGTGGTGGGTATATATTCACCCAGGGCTTGGCCTTGGTGAATTCTCAGAAAAAATAAACCCCAGTCTAGGGGCTTGAACAGAGTTCACTGACCGCCTGTTGTGGTCCAGGCCCTGGGCTGGGCCCTACACTTGTCAGAGCTCCGTGACACTGCCAGGTCACCCTAGGATGTCGCTATCAGGATCTCCAGTTTCCAGAGAGGAACCTGAGGTTCAGGGTCGAAAAGGAGGATGTTGGCAGAGGTGGGAATCCCACCCAGACCTCTCTGACCCCCTCTCTGACTGTGCTCTGAAGCTCTAGCTCACCCCTCCTCTCGGAGCAGCAGGGGGCGGGTGGGGGAGGGGCAGGGTTTGCACGGGAACTCTCCCCTTCACCTCTTCTTTCTTCCCCAGAGACCAAGACCCCCAACCGGGCAGGCAGAGCTCTCCCCATGGCTGAGTTCCTGCCCCTGCTGCCTTGCGCACCCCTGCTGACCCAGGACAGCGGTGCCCAGGACTCACCTGTCCCCCCAGCCGAGTGGCAGAGCCAGCAGACACAGGGTGGCAGGGCCCAGGGCCTGGCCCCTAAGCCCTGGATGCTCCCAGAGGTGCCCTCCATTCAGATAACGCCAGCCAGCGATGGGGAGTCACCCCCCTGCACCCCACCTCCCCAGCGCCTGCAGCTGCCGAGGACCCCAGACCTGGAGAGTTTGCCCCAGGACAGGTCAGACCTGGGTGGTGGGATGGGAAAGGGGTTTTCTCTCTCTCTCGGGACCCACAGGGTGGGTTCCCTGTGGCTGGCACTCCAGGTGGGGAGCTGAAGGTCAGTTAGAATGTGGCCTTAGCCCCACAGGGGCCTGACTGGAAGCTGTGAAATAGATGCAGATAAAAATTGCAGCTGGGAATATGTGTTGGGATAACCAAATGAGCTCAGCTGAGCACTGCTTACTAAAACCAGAGGTGAACGTTCTCTTTTGACCCGCCTGGTGTTTTTCAAACTGTGGGTCGTGACCCATTCAAGGGCTGCTGCAATTGCTGCAATTGCTACACAGCAATCAACGCTTTTTCCCAAATAGAATCAGGAGAGAATCGAAAATAACAAGTGTTAAAAAAAAAAAAAAAAAAAAAAAAAGAAGAAGAAAATGACACACTGTATGAGGCAGTGAACAAGTGTGGCTTCCTACAAATTTTGTGACATTACATATACAGCTGTCCCCGGTATCCATGGGGGTATTCCAAGACCCCTGCAGATACCAAACTTTGCAGATGCTCAAATCTCTTATATAAAATGGTGTAGTATTTGCATATTACCTACTCACATTCTCCTGTATACTTTAAATTGCCTCTTGATTACTTATAAAACCTAATGCAATGTAAATGCTATGTAAATGGTTGTAAATACTATGTAAATAGTTGCCAGCCAGCAAATTCAAGTTTTGCTTCCTGGAATTTTTTTTTTTTATTGAAGTATAGTTGATTTACAATGTTGTGTTAGTTTCAGGTGTACAGCAAAGTGATTCAGTTATACATACACATATATATCTATTCTTTTTCAGATTCTTTTCCATTACAGGTTATTACAAGATATTGAATATTGTTCCCTGTGGTATACAGTAGGTCCTCGCTGTTTATTTTATACATAGTATTAATCACAACTCCTAATTTATCCCTCCCCAGCCCCCCAATTTTTTTATACAAATATTAAATTATTATTTTGTACACCTGAAACTAATATATTGTGTACCAATTTAAAAAAATTGAAGTGTAGTTAATTCACAATGTTGTGTTAGTTTCAAGTGTACCCCTCCCAGAATTAAAAAAAATTTTTTTTTCGACCCTTGATTGGTTGAATTCACAGATGTGGAATTTGCAGATACAGAGGGCTGACTGTATTTTTAAGTGTGTACTTGGAAACCAATGTAAAAGGTATTTCCTGCTGCAACTCTTGGGGAAAAAAAAAAAGTTTAAACAAAACTTCTGCAAAGAAACACTACCTCTGGCACAAGGAGACAGGAACAGCTGAGGTTCAAGGCTATAGGAGGAAAGAGGAAAGAACTACATTGGCCTTGAATAGAAATGTCCATTGTGGTTTCTTCCAACAATGAACATTCGATAAGAGTTAAAGTTTATGAAGTAGGGCTCTGTGTATCAACGTGGAGAAGTCTCAGAAACAATGATGGTTGCAAAATGATACAGTAGGAGCCTAATTGTGTATCTTTTTAGAAGGCATTGAATAATGGGATATATTGTTAGTGGATGCATCTTGATGCAGAAAAAGGATAGAAAAATGAACAGAAAGAACACATACCAACTTCAGGGCAGTGGGTACCTTGGGGGACAGGAACAGAAAAAAGAGGGGTGGGGAGTTGGTAACCGTAACTGTAATCATTTATTTCTTTAAAAAAAAGGATCTGAAGCAAAAATGGCAAAATGTCCACATCTATTCATGTCATATATGCTTGGTAGGGACCAAGATGACTCTTGTATTTTTCCTGTTTGAAATAAATATTCCCTAATTAAAAATTTTAAAGTATTTCAGAAGAAGAAACAGGCAAAGAGAAATACAAAGAAAGAGAACAGTGAGACAAAGGGAGGTGGTGGAGGGAAGGCCTGGCTGAGATCTGACCCCAAGATCTGACCTTGAGAGGCAGTCACGGGAAGAAGGGGGGAAGAGCTTCCCTGCAGAGGCAAAGCAAGTGCAAAGGCCTGGGGGCAGGAATGTGTCTGGGGAGTTAGAGGAACAGCAGGGAGGCTGGGTAGCTAGAGGCTGTGAGCAAGGGGGAGCCAGAGGAGAAGAAAGAGTGGAGTCTTAGGCAACAAGGGGAGGACTCTGCTTTCAGCGGGACTGAGAGGTGGGGCTCCGGGAGGGCTCCAAGCCCCGAGAGCCCTGACCTGACACCAGTTCACAGGCTCCCTCTGGCTGTGTGTGGGGAGCAGACTGTAGGGGTGGGATGGGAGCAGGGAGACCAGGGAGGAGGCTGTGTGATGGTCCAGGAGGGAGAGCATGGAGGCTGGGCCAGGGTGGGGGCAGTGGAGGAGCAGAGTTTAGATTCTGAATAGACTTTGTGGGTGGAGCCAACAGGGTCTGCTGAGAGACTGGATGTGCGTGTGAAGGAAAGAGAGGGTCGAGAAAAGCTGAAGTTTGGGGCCTGCCATCCACCAAAATGGAGAAGACAGTGGGTGTTTTTGGAGGGAGGGGGTGTAGGGTGGGAGAGCCATGGGAATGGAGTTTTTTTCAACAGCTAGGAACAGCCTGTCCTAGAGAGGAGCGGGGAGCAAGTATCTGTGCTGGGGCGCCCGTGGCCAGGAGCTGCGAGGTAGGACTCCCATGTCTGTGTTCTCGGGCAAGGGGTCCAGGACACCGACAGACTCAGGCAGCTGATAACTCAGGCAGCCGCTGCAGAGACAGGCGCAAGTTATGGCGTCACGGGAGGATTGCGTCCAACAACAGTGACCTCGGCGAGTCACTTCCCATCTTTGAGGCCGGGCTTCCCCTTCTGTAAAAGGGCAGTCCCCCCACCCCACCCCCCGTCCTGTGGGAAAGTCCTGACCACAGAGTTAGTGGGATCCCCAGGACTAGGTGACTTGCTTTAAGTCAGATAAGCGCCAGGGAGGCTGGATTCTAACTCGGGCTGGCTGACGCGGGCTGGGACCAAGAGGGGTCCCCAGAGACCAAGGCGCTGGGCCCTCCGGGGGCCGACAGCGGGGCCTCAGAGATGCGGAGAGGGAGGCGGCCTAGGGCCCCACCCGCTTCCCGCCAGCTGCGTACCCACAGCCGCAACCCCTCCGTTTCCTCGAATCTCCATCCCACCCCCAGCTCCGCCCCACCTCTCAGGTTCCGCCCCGGGTTGGCGAGGGGGGGTGCGGAGAGCCCCCAGCCTGGGGCCTCACTGGAGCCGAGGACCCCTTTCCCGGTACCAGGGGAATGGGTCGGGCCTGTGCCCAAGCCTCTAGCTGCCATGGCGGTGTCGTGTTTTAATCAAGTCTGTGTTTTTCTCTTTCTGTCTTTCCCCCTCCCCGGTCCATTTCTCTGTCTCTCTCCTTAGAGCCTCTGCCTCTCTTGCTCTCTCCGTGCCCTGGCGTCCCAGCCGCCCCTCTCCATCTCTGTCTCGCTCTTCTTGCCCCAGCGCCCCGTCCCTCCCTCTCGCGTTTCTCTCCCTGTGGCCTCGCTCTGTCCCCGCCGTCCCTCCCTCTCCTTGGCCAGCCCACCGTGGGTCTTCCTCCCGCTCTCACCTCCTGCTCTCCCGCCTCCCTGCGGCCCCTTTCTCCCTCCAGGTATCTGACTCTCTCCATCTAGGCCCCGCCTCCCTCCCCTCCCCGCCTCCCTCCCCTCCCCGCCTCCCTCCCCTCCCCGCCTCCCTCCCCTCCCCGCCTCCCTCCCCTCCCCGCCTCGGCCGGTCCCTCCCCTTCCCCTTCCCTCTCGCGGGCGGGGGGCGGTGCTGTGACGCGACGGGGCGGGGGCAGGAAGGGGGAGCTGACGCTGCGGCTGCCTCCCGCGGCCCCGGCCTTTTGTGCGGGCGGCGGGCTGCGGGCGGCGGGGTCGGGTGCGGGCGGCGGCCGAAGAAGGCGAGGCGGCTGCCCAGCGGGGACGCTCAGCCGGGCCCGGCCCTGCCCTGCGGCTGGGCGCGCCCGCCGCTCCGCATCCATGTTCGAGTGAGGACCGCGGCGGGGGCGGGGGAGGTTCGGGAGGAGAGGGGGGAGGGGGCTCCGCGGGCTCGGCTGGGGGTGGCGCGGCAGCAGCCGAGGTCCGGGAGCTTGTGCACCGGGGACCGGCCAGGGGGAGGGGAGGGAGGCGTTGGGGGCCCATGGGTGCGCTCGGGGATGGGTCCTGACGGCTGGGAGGCCCCCGGGGCCGGTTCGTTGGCTTGGCGGGGCTTTGGCTGGGGGACCCGGCCTCATCCCGTGGGGGTACCGCGGCCTTCCGGGAGCGCCCCGGGCCTCCTTCGCCGCTGCCTGGGAGGCGAGGGGTGGGCGCGAGGCTGACCCAGGTCTTCGGGCCTGCGGTCGAGGCAGGACGCAGACGAGCCCCCTCCGGCCGGGCCCCCAGGCCCCGGAGCTCGGGGCAAGCCCGGGAGCAGCCTCTCTCGGTCTGGGCCCCCTCCCGCCGTTGTGATCTGTTGCTGGTCCCGGGGCTGCTTGGATGGGGGCTGCTGCGTGGCTGGCCGGCCGACCGCGTGCGTGAGATCCTCTGGGGTCGTGGGCACGGAATTGACCTATTCTCTGTCTGGACCCAGAGTATTTTAGATTATGCATTGTAGGTGTCTTGGAAGTGTGTATGCGTGTTTGTGTTCCTAGTGTGTAGGCAGCTGTGATCCTCTTTGGCTCCGTGTGTGTGTGATTTACCTCGAATTCCATCTGTGGCTCCATGTGTTGCTGTAAGCTCCCTGCGTGTGTCTGATTGTGACTGTAGTGTGGGTCTGGGGCTTTGTGTGCGTGGCTGTGACCTTCCGTGGTTGTGTGTGTGTAATGTATCTCATCCCGTCAGACCTGTGCACGTCTGATTGTGACTTTGGAGTGTGTGTACATGTGTCTAAGTCTCCTAGTGTGCAGACAGCTGTGATCCTCCTTGGCTGTGTGCGTGTGTGTGAATTTATCTGGGATACCATCTGTGGTTCCAAGTGTCACTGTAAGTTGCCTGTGTGTTCAGTTGTGACTTTGTAGTGTGTGTGTGCATGTGTCAGGCGCTCTTTGTTTGCTGCTATGATCCTCTTCCTCTGTGTGCTTATAATTTGCCTCTGAACCTGTTAGCTCTGTGTGCAAGTGTAAGTCACCTGTGTGTGTCCATGTGTGACATTATTGTGTGTCTGGGGCTCATTGAGTTGACTGAAACCCTCGGGGGTTGTACCTTTTATCTATTTCTGGTTCCATCTTTGTGTGAGAGTTCATGTGTGTGCCCCTTCATGACGTTGTACGTGCCTGGGCTTCCATGTGAGCAGCTGGGACCCTCTGGGGCTTTGTGTGAGTGAGAGAGAGAGACCCCTTGTGGCTCATAGTGAGCCTGGGACCCTCCCTCCTGAGACCTTGGGTGTACCCCTGACTCTCCAGAGCAATAATAGTAACTGATGTTGTTCCCCTGTTACAGTTTATAAAGCATGTCCCATGCATGGTTTCAGTACCTGGCCACTGTGTTGTCGAGATGTGTCCACGACCTCCTGGGGCTGCATTTTTCCCAAGTCCTTCATGGCTGTGTGAGTGTCAGGGCTCTCTGTCAGTCAGCGACAGCAGCTGTCATGTCCATCCCTTGCCACGTAAGAGCAGGTCTTTGGTCTGGCTTCCCCTCCAGATGGGGAACGCCATGAGAGCTGAGCTGACCCTAGACTTCATTTACCTGGGTTGTGCACGTGTTAGCTGGGGTCCTCTGTGACTGTTCTTTCACTGTGTGGCTCTCTCTGTAACTGTGGGAATGTTACCTGCTTTCACGTCTCCTCTGAGACTTTCTTGTGTCCGTGTGTGTGAATGTACCTGGGACTTGGCATGGTTTTCTGTTTCTGTGACCCTCTGCAGCTGCGTGTGTGTTGTGCATGCGTGCCCGCGCATGTGTGTGTAACTTCTGAGACTTTGTGTGTGGCTGTAGCATCCTTGTGTGTGATTGTGCTGGGACTCTGTGGCTTTGTGTGTGACTGTAATATACCTGTGATATAGGGGAGACTTCTTACAACTGTGGGGAACTGCAGTTTGCCTGTGACAGTGGCTGTGTGTGAGCCATGTCGAGGTTCCCTTTTGTGCACACCTGTGTAGGCCTCTGCCCCTCTCTGACCAGAGGGAGTTGTTGGCCTCTTTAGGCCCGGGAAACCGGAGGTGAGGTGTCTGCAGTGACAAAACCCCATTCTCTTCCAAGTCCCTGAGCCATGTCACGGTGTCGGGCTCCTCCCTTCCCTCTGCTGCAGCCTGCCTGGTTGGGCAGCCTCCGGGCTGTCAGGCTTGAGCACTTCCTCTTTGTCCTGCCAAGGAGCAAGATCTGGGGGTGCAGGCTGTTCCCTGTCTGTTTGTGTCGGACTTGTCTGCAGGCGCCCTCCCCTAGACCTGAGGCTGCAGGAGAGTAGGATAGGTGGAGGAGGGGGTCTGCATTTCGGGCTAGAGAGGCAGGAAGATGAGGCAGGGGAGGAATGTGGTCACCCCTCCTTTAAACCCTTCCCGAGCTCACCAGGCCGTCAGGGTGAAAGCCGAACACCTGCTCAGGGCCCAGAGGGCCTGCAGGTGGGCCTGTGGCCTCCTGTCCTCCTTCCCCCAGCCCCGCTGGCCACCTTGCTCCTCCTCAGACCCGCCAAACTCAGTCCTGTGCTGGAACTCACTGTTCCTGCCCCTAAAACACTCTTCCCCGGCCTTTGCCAGATCTGCTCCTTGTCCTTTGGGCTCAGCTCAAGTGTGCCCTGCACACCAACCCACT
Source organism: Physeter macrocephalus (assembly GCF_002837175.3). NCBI lineage: Eukaryota > Metazoa > Chordata > Mammalia > Artiodactyla > Physeteridae > Physeter > Physeter macrocephalus. The sequence goes on from NW_021146162.1 coordinate 14,140, forward strand.
TAGTCCTCCTTATCTCCGTGGTCCTCAAACTTGAACATGCATTAGAGCCTCCTGGGCCCCACCCACACTTGCTCATTCAGGAGGTCTGCGGTAGGTTCCAGACTCTGCATTTCTGACAGCTTCCAGGCACTGCTGGTGCTGCCCCTGTGAGCAGTGCTGCCTCACAGCACTGACCAGTGTCTGAGATTATCATCCTTATTTACATGATCTCTTACTGATCGTCTCTGTTCCCCCATCAGAATGCCAGGTCCCTGCGGGCAGGTGTTGCATCTGTCTTGCCCACTTCTGTGTCCCCAGTGCCTGGTGCAGGGCGGGCGCTCCGTGTGCACTTAGAGGGTGACTGACTGGAGTTGGCGTCCGTTTGGGCTCCAAATACCAGGCTGAGGTGTTTATGCAGGGGTCAGCGTGGCACCTCGGCAGCAAGTGCTCTGGGGTGGCGGCAGGGCTGCGTGCTCCGTCTTAGTCTGACAGTCCCTAATCAACCAGAGCACCTTCCAGGTGGTGGGCTCTATGTATGTATGTCCTCCAGACAACCCCGGGAGGTGGATACTGCTGTTATCCCCAGTATACTCAAGAAGAAACTGAGGCACAGAAAGGCTCAGACACTGGCCCAAGGTCACAGGGAAGTGGTCCAGCTGAGATCTGCAGCAGCCTCAGCCTGCGGAGGGTTGGGCCAGTGGTATACTTGGTGGAATCCAAGTTTGGAGGGTGGGGGGCACGGGGGGGGGGCGTCAATCACTCATTCAGTCCACAGGGGCAAAAGCTTGCGGAGCACCTGCTGTGCACCAGGCCTCATTCTAGGCAATGGGGTGCAGCTGGGAACAAAACCCCCTTCCCCTGTGAAGTGCACCTCCTGGTGTGGGAGGATTTGAAACTCGGAGAAGTGCTGAGGAGAGAGATGAAGAGGGAGGGGGCTCGGGAGAGGGGAATGTGGTTTACATGGAGGGGCGAGGGAAGGTATCTTGGAGAACTGGCCCCTGAGCAGAGGCGATGAGGACCTTGCCTTCACCTGGAGTCGAATGCAGGCGGGGAGAACTCAGCCAGGAGGTCCCTGATCTGAGCAGGGAGGAGGCTACTGCGGTGTCCAGGAGGGGGGAGCACGGAGGCTGGGCCAGGGCGCTGGAGCAGGGGGAGGTGGGCCAAATAGAAATAATGGAGATAGATTTTAGAGCTGGACCATGAGGGACTTGCTAATAGAGTAAAAATGAGGGGTGAGTAGGAAAGAAAAAGACGCTTAGGTTTTTAGCTCAAGCCACTGAGTGGAAAGTGGTTGTTCAATAAATATTTATTGTATGAATGAATTAATAAGTTAATTTTAAGACCAGCAGGCATTACTGAGAGCTCACTATGTGCCAGGCTCTGTTAGAAGCCCTTTACATGTACTGATTTGTTTAACCCTCCAGACAACTAGAAGAGGACATGCATTTCTCACCCTTGGATTACAGATGAACTGACCGAGGCCCGGGGAGCTAGGGGGCCTGCTCTGGGTCACATGGCTAGGAAGTGGAGCAGGGTGGGTAGGTGGGGATCAATGGGCTGATGGGTGGGTCCCCACCCCCCACGCCGGCCTGTCCTCCCCCCACCCCAGCCTGTTTTTCCCCACAATGCTCCTCTTCCCGTTCCCCCAGCACCACCCCGCACTCTGGCCGGAGCACGCCAAGCAGCTCCCCATCTCTCCGCAAGCGGCTTCAGCTCTTGCCGCCAAGCCGACCCCCACCTGAGCCGGAACCGGGCACCATGGTGGAGAAGGGGTCAGATAGCTCCTCAGAGAAGGGTGGGGTGACCGGGACACCCAGCACCCAGAGCCTGGGCAGCCGGAACTTCATCCGCAACAGCAAGGTGGGTTGGTGCAAGCCCAGGTGGGGTGGGGGGAGGGGTGGGAGGACAGGGGCATCCCGAGGCTCATTCTGACTCCATTCCTTTCTCTTACAGAAGATGCAGAGCTGGTACAGTGTAAGTATCGGGGCAGGGGGCCTTGCTGGAGGGATGAGAGGGAGGGGGACAGGTATTGGGCCAGGGGCCCCTGGCTGCAGTAGTCACGGAGTGGGTGCTGGGGTCAGCAGACCTGGGGGTCACATCCTATGCTGCTACTTACATGCTCTGTGACCTTGAGTGAGTTGCTTAACCTCTGGGTTTCTCTCTCCTTGAGAAACAGTTCTGACCTTACTAGACTGAAGGGAACATTGACTGAGAGTCAGTGATACTGGTGGGTACGTGGTACAGGACCTGGCTTAGGTAGCAATCAGTAAATGGCTCTCGTTATGGTTACTCTTGTGTTACAGGCAGTAAGAGCCAGAAGTGAGCTAGACACTGAAGCCTCAGAGAGGCTCCTCCCGGGCTGAGGAGACTGAGGGGTGCTGGGAGCTTTGGGGCACAGAATTAGGGTTGTGGCCCCCTGTCCCAGTTCTCACTTCCCAAACTTCCCCCAGATGCTGAGCCCCACGTACAAGCAGCGGAACGAGGACTTCCGTAAACTGTTCAGCAAGCTCCCCGAAGCCGAACGCCTCATTGTGGGTGAGTCCCTGCCAGCCAGACCCGGGGCTCCCAGCTCTGCCCTCCCGACCCTCCCGCATGCGCCGGCCCAGCGGCCAGGACAGCCGTGTGACTCGGCTGTCTGCCCGTCTCTCCCCTCGGCCGCCTCAGATTACTCCTGTGCCTTGCAGCGCGAGATCCTCCTCCAGGGCCGCCTCTATCTCTCCGAGAACTGGATCTGCTTCTACAGCAACATCTTCCGCTGGGAGACAACAGTGAGCTGACCGACCTGGGACGAGGAGGGGCCCCAGGGCGGGCAGGGCCCTGGCCCCTTCTGACCTGTCTTTTGTCCTCAGATTTCCATCCAGTTGAAGGAAGTGACGTGTCTGAAGAAGGAAAAGACGGCCAAGTTGATCCCCAACGCCATCCAGATCTGCACAGAGAATGAGAAGGTGAGCGAGAGGACTAGCAGACAGGGGCCCCGGGGTCCCCGGTCTTCACCGGCTCCTCTCTCCTTCCAACCACCCAGAGCCCTGTTGACTCAGCACCCAGCTTCTCTCATCTTCCCTTTCTCTTTATTCTCCCGGCCCCAGCGTGGGCTCCTGTAGTCTCTGACCCGGACTCCTGCAGTCTGCTCCTGTCTCAGGCCCTGCAGTCTGTCCCCTGACACAGCTGCTCAGGGATAGTATTAACAGAAAAATTCTATCAGCTCAGAGGCCTCCTCCACCGGGAAGCCTTCCCTGATGCTCCATGTATCATGATTTTTGCCTCAGGGTCCAAGAGGGCTGCCTCACACCAGTGGCCCAGACGGGACTGGAGAAGGAAATGGGGCGGGAAGACTTCAAGCAGACTTCCCTTTGTGTTTTCTTGGCCAAAAGGGGATCCGTTGGCCACCCACTGCGGGCATAGGAGACTGGGAATGTGCCTTGGGCTTCCCCCAAGCAGCCGAGCCAGTCTGGGCTGACCCTGTCTCCCGCCCTGGACTGTGAGCCCTGGGGCCAGGGCCGGGGGCCATCTCCTCATCGTGGTGACTCCACGGTCATCCAGTGCTGGGCTGGGCACAGGCAGGACATATATTCTGTGGAATGAGCGAAGGGATGAATGAATACATACATCAGCATGGAGAGCCGGGAACAGGGTGCAGCAGGTGGAGCTTTCTCCTCCCTCCAGCCTTGTCTCTCCCCCAGGGCTCACACCCCTCTCTCTTGTGCAGCATTTCTTCACCTCCTTTGGGGCCCGAGATCGCTGCTTCCTCCTCATCTTCCGCCTCTGGCAGAACGCACTGCTTGAAAAGGTGGGCCTGGGCGGATCCTGGCGGGGGGGCTAGGGGGAGGGCTGGGGGGGGGACCATGGAGCCGGGGATGCCAGGACTCGGGGAACTGGAGGACCCCTCCAGCTCTTCTCCATGGGCACCAGACCCAGTGTGCCTGCAGCTCTTCCACAGGCCCCCACAGGGGGCCGCCGGGGGCTCCGGTGCCACACCCTGCCCGTGAGAAATGCGTACTCACAACCCCTTAGTCACCACCTGCAAATCAAAAATGCTCTGAAGATGGGGAGGTTTTTGGTAAAGCAAAACCTAACTTGAGGTGACATGGTTTACAGTCCCTGTCAGCACTGTCTAACAGAGTTTTGCGCTGTGCTGTCGGTATGGTAGCCACTGGCCACACGTGCCTGTTGAACTCTTGAAACGTGGCTAGTGTGACTGAGGATCTGCATTTTTAATTTAATTTCAGTTTGAATTAATTTAAACTTAAAACACCACGTGTGCTTCTTGTATAACACAGGTCTGTATTTATCTCAATTAATGGGACTTTTCATGTGTTTCAGGACCAAAAAATAGTAATGTGAATGACTGGGGTAAATCTTAAATACAGGTGTGATTCAGTATAATATTATAGTATCCAGTATAGAATATACCAGTGATTCTCAAACTCTGTAGTTTCGGGAATCCTTTACACTCTTTAAAATAATTATCGACTCCAAAAAGCTTCTGTTTAAGTAGAGTATATCTATCAATATATACTGTATTCGAAATTGAAACTGGGAACATTTTTTTTGAAGTGTTCAAAGTTTGAGAAAGGAACAGAAGAAGGGCAGGCTTGGGAGAGGTAGTGGTGCAGTGGGTCAGTGGGAAGGCCTCCCACAGAGAGCAAGTTTTTCAATGCGTCTTTTTAAAAAAATTTTTTGGCCTCGCCGCGTGGCATGTGGCATCTTAGTTCCCCAACCAGGGATCGAACCCGCGCCCCCCTGCAGTGGAAGCACGGAGTCTTAACCACTGGACCACCAGGGAAGTCCCGAAACTGGGAAATTTTTAAACACAAGATCCACAAACACGCATTACATTAGCCACCAGAACAATGATAACATCACATAGTCTCTGGAAAACTCCACTGTACACTCATGAGAGAATAAAAGTGAAAAAGGCAAGTGATATACTACTAGTAACACTTATCATACTTATGAAAATAATTTTGCCCTCATGGATTCCCTAAAAGCATCTAGGGGATGCCCAGAAATCCTTGGACCACGCTTTGAGAACCTCTGGTATACACTGTACTTACTGGATCCTAAATACAATATAGATATTTTTAGTGCTGTATTATAGTATAGGCAGTGTATTATCTTTCTTAAATCCCCAAATTTCTTAATTTTGAATCAAGTCTTACCCCAAAGATTTTGAGTAAGGGATTTCAGACTTTTACTTTTCACAGTCTGGTAGTCTATTATGGGCCAGCCCTGAGGGGGCTCTCCTGGAATGCACACTGTGGTTGCATGAGTTTATGTAGCATGCATTCAGCTGCAAGTAGCTGAAAACCCAACCAGACAATGGTTTAAACAAACAGATACTGAATTACTTCAGATGATAATAATAATAGCTAACACTTAACAGAGCTATGGGGTGCGAGGAACCGTTCGGAGCTCTCCATGAATTAACTTATTTAATCATCACAGCCACCCTTCAAGGCAGTGTGGTTAGTATCTTTATTTCACCAGCGAAACACAGAGGGAAAGCCTTGCCCATGGGCACATATGCTTTTCTGTGGCAGAGCTGGGATTCTGACCCATTACAGTCAGGCTCTGGAGTCCACTTAATCACACTGATGCCCATGTAACAAGAGGTCTGGAGGCAGGCAATCCAGGGTAGATTTGAGGGCTCCCTATGTCATCAAGGACCCAAGCTCTTGTCCATTATTCTACACCATCGTCCTTCTGCATATTGATGTTTTGTCCACATGCTTGTTGCCTCATGGCTGCAGGTGGCTGCTACAGCTCCAGATGTCATGCCCTCAGTTAAGTGTCCCAAACAGGAAAGAAGAAAGGGATGGATGGAAAGTGGGCATTCCTTTATCAGGAAGGGAAAGCCTCCTTTAGCAGACTTTTCCTTGTATTTCTTTGGCTAAAACTTGGTCACATGATCACCCTTGGTTGCACAGGAAGCTGGGTATGTGGCAAAGGAAAAATGAGTTGATATAAGCCAGTTATAATTCTCTGGGGCTGGGGAAGATTTTCACCCCAAACAAATCAGGGGTCTGCTGGCAGGAAGGGAGCGTGGATAGATGTCAGGTAGGCATCACACAGTGTCTGCTACTGCTGGCTTGTAGCACCTCGGAAGGCCCAAACCCACTCCTCCAGCAGGGCTGCACTCACTTCCTGTCTTCAGGGACAGCTCCAGCTATGGCCATCCTCAGGGGCGAGAGCACTGGAGCAGGAGCCCGAGGGAGGGACAGTGCAGTGTCAACGTCTCCAAGGAGGGCAAGGGCAGCCAGACTGCTGGGGATGGAGTTCAGCCCCATCACCGAGTGCGAGTCACTGAACCCCATTGGTCAGATGGGGACTGTCCCTCCTTCACAGCACCCGAGCTGGGCCTAGAATAAGAGCTTGGAAATGTCAGCTCGTGTGAGGCAGTGCAGTCCAGCAGTTAGCTCCAGGGCTAGACCAGCCCCCTGGGATCACATCTCAACACTGCCACTTCCTAATTGGATGACATTACCCACCTCTGTGCCTCAGTGTCATTATCTTAAAGTGATGACAATATTAGCACCTACTTTACAGAATGGTTTTGAAGACTTGTTGAGTTAGCATGCATAAAGGGTTAGAAGAATGCCTGGCACATGGTAACAACTCAGTTGATGTCAGCTACTGCTACTGTTATTACTATTAGTATCTCATCAGTGTCATCCAGCCACTCCAGCCATGGGTAGCTTCTGAGGACACCTGGGAAAGTAGTTGGGGGCAGGACAGCATGGCAGGTGGGAGCATTGGCTCTGGAGTCTGGCTGGGTTTGAGCCCCAGAGTTGACCTCAAGCACGAGTTCTCCACCCTGGGCCTCATATTCTCTGTAAAACTGGGAACTTTAACCTGTAGCTATGGAAGTATTGTGAGGACCTAAGGGAGAATTTCTGAGCACACCGGCTCCTATGCGATGGGGTGCGGAGTGAGATTGGGAGAGGTCTGGGATGGGAGGTCATGCTCCCCCTTGTGGACACCAGGGGAACTGCTGAGGCTGAGGGCTGGTGGGCTCGGGTGGAAGGGCTCTGGCCCTGATAAGGTGGAGGCCAACCTAACCTCCTGCCTGCCCAGACGCTGAGTCCCCGAGAGCTCTGGCACCTGGTGCATCAGTGCTACGGCTCAGAGCTGGGCCTCACCAGCGAGGATGAAGACTATGTCTGCCCCTTGCAGCTGAATGGTCTAGGGTGAGTCGGTGGCTGGAGGCTGGTTCCGGGGGTTGGGAGGAGACAGCAGGGGCTGCATGCAGAGCTCCTGGAGTCCTGGGTGGACTGAGATGGGGGTACAAAGTCTGGGAGACCGGGAGGGTGTGTGGGGTCTCAAAGATACAGCGGTCTCACTCCCTCTCTTTCTCCGTAGGAGCCCCAAGGAAGTGGGAGATGTAATCGCCCTGAGCGACATCACCTCCTCAGGGGCAGCTGACCACAGCCAGGAGCCAAGCCCGGCAGGTTCGCGCCGTGGCCGCATCACCCCCAGCCTTTCCCGGGCCAGCAGTGACGCAGACCACGGGGTGAGCAGGCGCGTGGAGGAGCGAGGAGGGTGCTGGGTGGTGTCGGGGAGAGAGAGGGACAGACTGTCAGATTGAGGGGGACAGGGAGGGAATGGACGGAGAAGAGGTGGATGGAGGGGTAAGTGACGGGATGGATGCAGGGATGGGATGGAGCTGGGAAGGTGGGCAAGGAGACTAGGCACAGGTAGGGAAAGAGAGAGACAGGCAAAGATGGGACAGGTAGATAGATAGGAAGCGGGAGAGACAGAAGAGCCGAGAGGGCTGGCTGGCTGGCTGAGGTTGGTTACAAACAGATAAGGCATGGACAGGACAGGCATAAGAAGGCTCATGGCCCAGGCATCCAAGCCAGGCCTGGCTGAGAGGCTGAGAGGAGTCCTCGTCCGGGTGGCCCCAGGGCCCCTCATAGCTCAGCTGTGAGCTACACATGACCTCCCCAGCATTGGTTTTCCTACAGTCTCGAAGCCTTCTGATGGATGTGGGTACACAAGGGGCCCTTAGGCTGGGACAAGGCTGGATTAAGCTTTTCTCTGCAGGCAGAGGAGGACAAGGAAGAGCAGACAGACAGACAGCCAGACGCCTCCTCCAGCCAGACAGTGACCCCGGTGGCTGAACCCCCGAGCTCAGAGCCCACCCCACCTGACGGGCCTGCCTCCCTGGGCCCCTTGGATCTGCTGCCCAGTGAGGAGCTGTTGACAGACACGAGTAACTCCTCCTCATCCACGGGGGAGGAAGGTGAGGCAGGTGGCCGATTCGTTTGCTTTGGGTACACGTGACAAACCTCACTCACGCGGGCTGCACCAAGGGATTCGCTGGCTCATGGGACTGAAAAGTCCACGGGGTAGGCAGATAAGATAAGGCGTTTAAATGGTGTTGTTAGAAATCTGTCCATATTTAGCTCTGCTTTGCAGGCAGCTTAGCAGGGTGGATAGGAGTACAGACTCTGAAGCCAGATTGCTGGGGCTCAAATCCTGGCCACACTGCTTCCTAGCTGTGTGACTTGGGCAAATTATTCAACCTCTCTGAGCCTCATTTTCCTCATCTAAAAATTTTCCTCACCTGGGGTTAGCAATAATACTACCCACCTCATAGTGTTGTCATTGAGAGAATTAAATGTCTTAATACAGGTAAAGTGTTTGGGCCAGTTACTAAGTGTTGGCTGTTATTATATCATCATCATCACCATCATCATCATCATTTCCATTTTCTCCATGCCAACTTTATTCTCAGATGGCTACTACTCTTGTGGCAGAAAGAGCCCCAGCCCTGCCCCAGACAAACCTAGCAGAGAGAAAGCATGCTTTTCCCAGTGGCTGCACCAAAAGCTCTAGGGTTGGCTCTGACTGGAGAGCAAGCCCACCCCTGAGCCCATCACTGTGGCTGCTGGCCTGGCTTGGGACACACACCCACCCATCCACCCACCCCTGAACCAATCACTGGGGCCGAAAGCTCAAGCTAATGAGCAGGTCCACCCCTGTCATCACTGGGACTGCAGGTGCGTGAGCCTAGGTGTGTGCTCCGCCTTGAACCCATGGTGGTAGCTCTGATTGTCTGGGCTTGGGGCACACGCCCACCCTAAAGCCATCCTGTGGTGGAGGGGGCTGAGTAGCTCCGTGTCTGTGTCTGCTCTGGTCCAGGAGGACGGGGCTGCCCAGGCACCCCACAAGGCCTGGGAGTGGGGAGGAGCGGTCACTCAGAGGGAAACCGAGGAACGCAGGCAGCCTCACCCCCTGTCCTTCTCTGTCGCCCAGCCGACCTGGCGGCCCTCCTTCCCGACCTCTCCGGTCGTCTCCTCATCAACTCCGTCTTCCACGTGGGTGCCGAGCGGCTCCAGCAGATGCTCTTCTCAGACTCGCCCTTCCTGCAGGGCTTCCTGCAGCAGTGCAAGTTCACAGGTCAGGGGCCGAGGTGACCAAGGTACACGGGAGGGGGTGAGGAGGAGCAGGCCAGGAGGCGGTCAGGCACCGCTGTGCAGATCAGGTGTGGCAGGCTGGGGAGTTAAAAGCAGCGTCTGTGAGACCAGAGGGGCTCCGCCTCTTGCTAGCTGAGTGGCCTTGGCCCAGGTGCGGACCCTCTGTGTGCCTCGGTTTCTTCTGTGTGATGCGGGTGTGATACTAGTTACCTGCCTTGTCAGGGTCTTATGAGAACTAAATGAGTTAATACTAGAAAAGTGCCTAGAACAGTAGCAGATAGTAAGCATTTAATAAATACGAGTTAATGAGCACTCTGTCAGGCCCGTGCAGAGACCAGGACAGATGAATTCCAGAATCTAGTGAGAACAGCAGTAAACAAATACTCACGCAGATAAGTGTGTGTGTCAGAGAGGTGGCTGTGGTCTGGGGGGTATTAGGAAAGGCTGCTGGAAGGATGTGACATTGAAACTAAGGCCTGAAGGAGGAACTTTCTTAGGGAAAGTGGAGGAGGTGGGAGAGAGGAATCCAGGAGGCCAGCAGGGTACCTGCAAAGATCCTGAGGCTGGAGGCTGGCACCGGGAGAAGCCCCCTGCGGCTGGGCCCCTGTGGCCAGGTGTGGAGAGGGGAAGCCACAGCACCAGGGGAGGCAGAGAGCTGACCAGGGGACTAGCACGGAGCTCGGGAGGCTGCAAAAGAGATTCAAGTTGGGGAGGGCCTACTCAGATGGTAGTTTTCTCTGTTTCTTTTTTCTGTATTGATGAAAACGAACCACGTAGAATCCCCTGCAGAATGAGTAAGACTATGCCTTGTGTTGGGGGCACTCGAGTCCCCCAAAACTATGTTTATATCCTGGAGAGACTGGCACATCAGACTGAGGAGCTCAGACTCTGTCTGGCAGTACTGGGGAGCCATGGAGTGTTGCAGACAGATAAGGGACAGGGTCAGGCTTGGCTTTAAGAAGCTACCGCCGCTGGACCAGAGGTGGGGACTGAGGCCAGGAGCTCAGGGGGAGGCGGAAGAGGGGCCCTAGACAGACAAGGATGGGCTGAACTAGGACAGCGCTCAGGCGGTCAGTGAATAGACGGGGAGGGAGTGTCCAGGACGAGGCTCAGGGCTCTGCAGGAAGCCTGGAGGACAGTGGGGCGAGGAGGGATGTGTTTGAGGAGATGCGGAGGCCAGTGGGTGTGAGGGGCCCTGGGGACTTCCCGGGGAAGGTGTCCAAGAGGTCGCAGGACCCTAGGTCTGAGGCTCAGGGGAGAAGCCAGGACTGGTAAAGAGAGGGGACTGGGGCTGCAGGAGTAGAGGAGGTGGCTCAGGAGGGCTGAGAAGTGTAGGCAGGAGAGAGGTCCCAGCTCTGAGGATCATCAACATCTGAAGTTTTAGGCGTACAGAGGGAAGATGGGGCAGACACCGGGGTGGGGGCAGGGAGGAGGCGCAGGTTGGGGGCAAGCCCCCAGAGAACTGGAACCTTCCAGAAAGGCCGAGTCTCCTACAGCCTGTGGGCAAAGGACTGGAGAATTGTGTCTTCATTCTGCCCCTCCATCCTCCAGACGTGACCTTGAGCCCCTGGAGCGGGGACAGCAAGTGCCACCAGCGCCGAGTGCTGACCTACACCATTCCCATCAGCAACCCGCTGGGGCCCAAGAGCGCCTCTGTGGTGGAGACACAGGTGTGCGAGGCAGGGTGGCCAGCGGGTGGGGTGGCTGGGGGCCAGAGTGAGGGGCGCGGCACTGACTCCCTGTTCCTCCCCCGGCCCCGCAGACGCTGTTCCGGCACGGCCCGCAGGCAGGCGGGTGTGTGGTGGACTCGGAGGTGCTGACGCAGGGCATCCCTTACCAAGACTACTTCTACACTGCCCACCGCTACTGCATCCTGGGCCTTGCCCGGAACAAGGCCCGCCTCCGGTGAGCAGTGGCCCGGCCCCTCCACCTGATCCGTGCTCCCCGCAGACCCAGGGCCCCTGCCCCAGTCTCCCCACCCCGAGTCAGCTGCAGAATGTTGGTTGCCACCGTGGCAGGCGAGCAGAAGTCAGGAACACACCGAGGTGTTTGGCCTGAGCCACCAGAAGGATGGAGCCGCCATTGACTGGGAGGGGCAGGTTTGGGGGAAGCTCGGAGCTCAGCTTGGGACGTGGGGAGATGTCTCTTAGCAGCCCGTGTGGAGTTGGACGCAGCAGCAAGATGGAAGGGGTTCGAGGGTGAGGTGTAGGCTAGGATGGCAGTCTGGGTGGGCAGTGCTGGGGCAGCTCCGAAGGCGGGAGACCTGCCAAGGTAGTGGTTGTAGACAGAGAAGGGGCTGCGGGCTGAGTGGGGTGGTGAGTGGGGATCACAGGGAACCCTTGGGGGGCGTCTGTTTTGTCTGTGGGTGACAAGGGGCCCTCTCTGAATCAGGGGAGGGAAGGCTGCCCCCGGGAATGGGACAGCAAGGCTGGAGTCACACCCTGACCCCCTCACCCCTTCCCCGACCCCAGAGTGTCCTCCGAGATCCGCTATCGGAAGCAGCCCTGGAGCCTTGTGAAGTCTCTCATTGAGAAGAACTCGTGGAGCGGCATCGAAGATTACTTCCACCACCTGGGTAGGAGCCAGGGGTCCGGCCAGGGCCACAGACAGGGTCGGGGCCTGGCCGGGTGCAGACATGCAGGGCCCTCTCTCGTGTCTGCAGAGCGAGAGCTCGCCAAGGCCGAGAAGCTGTCTCTGGAGGAAGGCGGGAAGGATGCACGCGGGCTGCTGTCCGGCCTGCGCAGGCGGAAGCGGCCCCTGAGCTGGAGGGGCCACGGTGACGGGCCGCAGCACACGGACCCTGACCCCTGCGCCCGGGCTGGCATGCACCCCTCAGGTGAGTTCCGTCAGGCCTGGGGGGGCGGGGGAGGAGCTGGGGGTCCGGGTGGGGTGAGCGGGGATGAGTCTGACTGCGAGTTGCTCCCCCGCAGGCTCCCTCAGCTCCCGCTTCTCGGAACCGTCCGTGGACCAGGGCCCCGGGGCAGGCATCCCCAGTGCCCTGGTTCTCGTCAGCATTGTGTGAGTAAGGGGGCCGGGCTTGGGGGTCAGACAGGCCTGGATCTGCACCCTGGCTGTGTGAGCTTGGGCAAGTGCTTGGCCTCTCTGGGTCTCTGCTTACGTGAGAGCACGGGCTCCCCACCCCATAGCAAGGATTAAAGGAGGCAATGTTTGAGATGCGCCCAGCAGGGCTCCTCACATGGTGTACTGCTCAGTCTGCCGTCTGGCGGGGTCAGAGGGGCCTGACCTCGCCCCTGGGGCTGGAGGAGCAGGCTCCCAAGGGAGCCGGAATTAGGTGAACCAGGAGAGGTGTGCAAAAGGAGCAGTGTCACTTACACTTCATTCAGGTTTTCTGTGCCCAGCCCTGAGCTGTGTGATGCGAGGGACACAGTAGCGACCAGCAGCCCTGGGGGGAGACAGACCTGGCTCCAGACCAGAGGGATGGGGTGCTGATGGAGGAAACATGGGCGGAGGGGACAGGGAAGCCTTCGGAGGCCAGTGAAGGCTTCCTCCAGGCTGGACAGGTAGGCCGTCAGGGAAGGCTTCCCAGGAGAGCAGAGGACTCTGAGCTGAGACCCCACAGGGATTAGGCAGGGAGACCGACATGCACAGAGGCCGGGGCTAGGGGCAGGGTGCTCTGAGGAAATGGAAATGAGATCCGTGCTCCCCGCAGACCCTGGGCAGTGTGAGGTCGGCCACACGTTCAGCCTCCCTGGGCCTGAGTTTGCCAGATAACAGCAGTCCAGTGAGGTGCCGTGCGGTGCGCTCAGCTCAGGGCTGCCGGGGTCGGGGGGTGGCCAGGACCGGCTGGGCAGCTCTCATCTCTTTGTCTCCCCCTCTCTGCCTCCTCAGGATCTGTGTGAGGTAGGGTCCTGCATCCTGCCCTCCCCTCACCTGTGTCTCACCCTCAGCTTCAGCCCCTTGTCCTCACTCCGTGCCCCCAGCAACCCCAGCGAGGTGGCCTGGAGTAGCAGTTGAGGGCTCGGGCATCAGACAGGCCTGGGTTTGAACCCTGACTTTGCTGCTTATGGACTGTGTGACCCTAGGCATGTCACTCACCCTGTCTGAGTCTTAGTTTCCTCCTCTGAAAAGAGGGCTGATCATGGCACCCCTTCAAGGTGTGGTCACGTGGGTGACCCCCCCCTTGTGGGAATGTTGGTATCCTGACTCCTGACCTCTGACCCCTCTCCCCAGCCTCATCGTCCTCATTGCCCTCAACGTCCTCCTCTTTTACCGCCTCTGGTCCCTGGAGAGGACAGCCCACACTTTCGAGTCCTGGCACAGTCTGGCCCTGGCCAAGGGGTGAGTGGGTAGCCCCAGGGAGCTGGGAGCTTGGGCAAGTTGGGGGAGGCCCAGACCCCACTCAGGCCCTGTATCCCCCACAGCAAGTTCCCCCAGACAGCCACGGAGTGGGCGGAGATCCTGGCCCTGCAGAAGCAGTTCCACAGCGTCGAGGTGCACAAGTGGAGGCAGATCCTGCGGGCTTCTGTGGAGCTCCTGGACGAGGTGCGGCTCTGGGCTGTGGGATCCTGCATTCAAATCCCAAGATACGGCATGTGCATCTGGGCCTCGCTTTCCTTCTCTG
>NW_021146163.1:0-1374 GCF_002837175.3 Physeter macrocephalus
GCTGAAGGCAGAACTTTGGTCAAAAGAGTATGATATAATTCGATTATAATTAAGCAATTGATATGGTCTTTTCCTATATATGAGCACGAGCTACTTCACATCTTCAGAGGTACTAGTTTCTGAATAAGTGGGGCTCAATTCGTGACTTGGTGGGAGCAGACCGGCGCTCTATTCAAGCAAGAGAGGTTACGTCCGTAGATCGGGTGAAACTTCGATTCTCTCTTGTCGACCGTATCTTAGTACACGCACCGGTTGAACTGCCGAACTGAGTCCTTGTTGGAATTGCTGTAGGTGAAGAGTCTAACTGAGGATAGTAGTCGAACCCACATTTGTGGGGTGACTGTGCACAGAAGGATTTGCCAACATGTGAACTAGGGGATATATATATCTAATGACAAATATCTGTATGCACATATCTATGTACGGAAGCTGTTGCAAGAGGAAGCGACTCTTGATGTGCACGTAAGGGTACTGTATACGATGATGTATGATCACCCTCCTACATACATGCAGGTGACTTCTGCACATACGAAAAACAAGAAATCTTACATGAGTAGATGAGCACTTAAAGATGTACAAGAGAGGCTTTTCTTCACGGCGGGAAAATGCTGTTCACATTTGGTAACAAACGCTTCAGCTCACGAATCACATTGAGTCAACCTCGCTTGCATCAAGCTATACGTGTGAAAAATTGCTACGCACATAATTCCCAAAATTTAGGCTGAAATTTCAAGAAAGTACCGTTGTTAAGTATGCTATTCCTAGTGAAACAAAGTGACGGGCACTTGGAGGGTGACAGAATACACTCCTACTGGTACTTCCTTCCCCATCTTCGCATGTGGAATTCACTGTAACGTGTTCTAAGTGTAAATGCCGCAGCAATCTTTGATCGTATGGATGCCTTAGAGGTTCTTAGGTCCACAGCCGTATGCACTAGCATGTCGGCCTTTTATAAATGGATTAAAATCACACTCGCTTGATTGTGACCGTACAGTCGTCCACTTGCAGACGTGTACAAGGTTATGTCCCCGGATGGTGCAGAGTACACTTGTGCGCAGTCCAACGTGCGCACCTAGGGTGCTTTTTGTCTTTGCTCGACGAAAACTTGAGTGTTAGCCACTGAGGACTCCTCCACGTGACGGTTGGCGGAAGACCCTTCTGCTGGCGCCGTAACACGTTGAGTACACACGTGGGCAAGCAAACTGCATATGAAAGTGACTGAACGTCTACACAAACCGAAAGGCTACCAGGAGCCTGAGAAACATATATTGTGTACCTATATCAAAACATACCAGTGGACCACACTTCTGCTGACCGCAGGTGTCGAGAAACACGCTACAGATACACATATAAATATATACACATACATGTGTG
>NW_021146163.1:4525-6816 GCF_002837175.3 Physeter macrocephalus
CGCATGCATGCATGTACACTTCATGGTACAGGTTAAAACGTAGCTTCTGCAGGTGCATTGATGGCTTTGTTTTCGGCATCCAACAGTGGTATTTATAGCGGGTCGTTCCTTTGTTTTTCTCTTCCCCCTATACCGCTGTTCGCGTTGTCTGAGTTCCCCGTCTACTTTACTCCCTTCCCTTTTCTTGTTTCGATGTAGGAGCAACGTGGCTGCCCTGCCCGAGTGCTATTGCCATCCACTTCCATCTTCGACAGGACTCCTTTCTGCCACATCTGCACATTTTTCTGTTTATACCGCTATTCCACGGCAGATCCGCCACCAACTTGACACGTTTCTGCCTACATCTGACGTGTACCGGAGGTCGTTCTGTGGTAACGCCGGCAGACGCCACGTTTCGCTTGCAAACATTCAAAGCCTCGGGTGCGTTTCGATGCTACGTGCTTCGCGTTCAAAGGGGAAGAAAAAAGCCTTTATCTTTATGTCAGTGCTTGGCCTTCGGCGCTCACCCACGGCCGCCCAGGCTACAACACCTGTCTCGCCCCCTGGTGACGAGCAGCCCTCCTCCTGCCTCTCCGCACCCTCTTCAGCCTCCCTCGCCGCGTCGGTCGTTCGACTCAGTTGCACTGGTTTCCTCGCTACTGTCGCCCGGGAAGGTTTACTTTTTTGGCTTGACCAGTCCTGCCACCTTTCCTATGGTCAGGCTCGGCGTTTCCACGTTTCCAAGATGCCGACGATAAACGTCCAGCGAGGCGAACTTATCAAACGCCTTGGCAAGGAGTACAGCAAGCATCATGTTTCATGCCTGTTTCGATTCATTTACACAGCTTTACCCTCACACGTCACACGCACGCGTACGCACATGCATATGAAATGGAGACGCTGTGTGCGTCGCATCTCTTCGCTAGTATGATGAGATCACTCACCTACCGTTTAAGCGACTTCTCAGCAAACACATTCAGCCGCGTGAAAGCCATTTTGGTGATTCCCCGCAGCTCTACATGTAAACATCTGACCTCCGTCTCTCTCGGGTTGCTGGGGTACACACATGTTTCGGTCTCACACACGGCCTGTACATATATGAGTATGTATATACACTCGTGTAAATCCCAGTTGCACCTCCCTTTTCAGTAGTTCAGATATACAGAGAGTACCGCGAGGGAATTTAGCAGCTACGTGCAGAAGGCGCGCGGCTACGTGTACGCGCACGTTCATAACTGTTTACCTCCGTCATTCGAGATATATATAATTTCATCCTGTGTGTACACTCCGGGCTGTCAAGGTGGTTACCAGATATCTAGTTGAAGAAGGGAACATTTCCGTTTTAAACACGCTGAGGTTTGAAAAGGATGCAGTAGCGCCCGCGCTTACGGGCGGCGCACCTGCTCGCCTGGCGCTTAATAACGATTCCTTCTTCCAGCTTCCAATTATATATATGTATAGCTGTACTTGTGTACTGCTGAACGTTTATGTATAAGTATAAATACGCATATTTGGCCACCTCACGTAGGAGACGTTGATTTTTTTGCACCTGTGTACACACTCATCCACATGTTCCTTACACGTGGAGACGCGCGCGCTCTCTCTCTGTTTTTTCCTCAGCGTATTCTATATATATGTATACGTGTACGCGTATGCGCCGTATGCCTGCGCCCTTAAGCAGTTCCGCAAACGGGAAGCACCACCTCCTCTCTGCAGGATTTCCCCTTTCTCTGCCTCACGCTCGCGCGAGCCGCGGAGGGTACACTCGAGGTTTTTCTATACATATCTGCAGTCTGTTAATATGCGTACCCCCACAGGAAACGTACGTTGACTCTCATCGATGCGCAGGCACCGGCAGTCTCACTTGTCGAAGTGTAGCGTGTAGCACAGAAAACACGCGCTGTTGCCAACCTCCGTTTAGAGATATATGTTTAATAGTTACCTGACTCGCTGCATGCATACATATAGGTACCCTCTACTGGAGACACCGTCCATCCCGCATAACCCCACGTATGCCACAAGGTGCAGGTATGCTCGCGCACTAACTTCCGTTGTGTCGTCGATACCTGTGTTGTCGTTTGTCTCTGGCTGCAGGCAGCAACGCTGTTTCTGCAGATTCATCCCCTACCTCGGAAACAACACATGCGATGTCTATATCATTCTGCGTTTTATCCCTGGAACCTTACCTGTGCGATATATGACATTTTTGTTACTGTTCACCTCCACATGTGTGTATGTGTGTGTGTGTGTGTGCGCGCGTGACGGCATGCGGGGATGGGCAGCCGACGAGGTGGTCAGCGCACTCTGTTTCG
>NW_021146163.1:9234-11315 GCF_002837175.3 Physeter macrocephalus
GTTTCTTTGTGTGACTGTGCATCTCCGATCCTTCGTCGTCCCTGCATCATTGGCTCTTTTCGCCCTCCTCTTTGTGGCTTTGTTCTCCTGCTACCTTTTTCACGTTTTTCCTCTCTGTAGATATGACTTTCTCTGTGTTGAAGGCATCGGATGTGCCCTCCGCGTCTTCACCGATTCTGCTGCTGCATTACCTGATTTCCGTTTGCTGCCCCCAACTCCGCGCTATTCTGTTACTGTCAAAAAATGAGTAAGACAGCAGAAGTCGGATGAACAGCTCTCCCTATTTGAATCTCTCTGTGTGTATATATGTTAGTAGTAGGTTCGGAGTGTATGCTGGGTAGGACGTACTTTGTGTGTATGCCTCTGTGTGTGTGTGTGTGTCTGTGTGTGTGTGTGCGTGCACGGTAGCAAGCTGGCAGCAGAAGACGGTCGTAAGGTACACGTGTACGACCAAAATGTGTGCCTACGCATATCTACTGTCCGTGTGTATTTCTGTGTATCTCTCTGTGCGCGTCGCCTCTCCTGTTGACCTGTTCCTCTGCGTATATATGTCGGTGTCTGTCTCAGCATATATGTGCGTATACAGATGCGACTGGTTGTACTGTGTGCGGGGGGGGTTGCCAATCTGTAGGCTTACTCTTCTTTGTCCGCGTCTCCCCTTCTTTGCGTAGGCGCACGCGTCTGCGTACACAAGCGTCTATATACACACGTACAGATGAACGTGCCTCCCTCTACGTCTATATTGTTTGTATACTATATGCACATACAAGTATACTTGTGCCCGCTCGTCTCTGCGCACAAATCTGTCTGTTGTCATATGAACGTGTATACTACGTCTTGGTGTGGTGTGTCTGCTGGACAGAAAGCACGTGGGTAGCAGCACTAGGTAGTTCGTGCTCTCTTTCCCTCTCTATTCGACTTCCGCGTGTCTCTTCTCTGAGTGTGAACATTCTACATCTGTCTACAGAAACACGTGAGTTAGCAGCCTAGGAAGAGATTCGGGGAAACACTGACGCGCCAACACATACAGCAGTTGGGAAACTACAACGGTTAGCGCAGCGCACACTCACGTGTGTCTGGCCATGTGTTTATGTGGAACCTAAACAGTTTTCCCTGGGTGTACACCAGCAGACTTGTGTCAGAATGTGGGGATGATATGTATATATGAATCTCCTCTTAAAGGGCTCCCAAAGCACAGTCGCGTGCCTACGTGTATGTATTTGCTACAGGCTTGCATATATCTATAAATGCGTCTAGGTATATATACCCACGGGTAGCTCGCACATTCTCTGTGTGTTGTATCTCTACGTTGGTGTGTGTGTACGTCTGTGCGTCTGTGTCTATGTAGGTGCCACGTGTATGCGTACACGTATACGTAAGGAGTACGTAGGCGTGTGTGTGTTAGTAATTTTTAGTCACCTGCTGCTGCTACCGAGCCCGGTGAAGGTTTGCTGCTGCACAGTTTACTTTGTAACTGCAGCGTGTGCTGCTGCGGCTGCCATAGTGGCTTGGTGGCAGAAGTCCCTGCTTTGTGTCCGCCGCTGCTGGTGCTCTCAGCGAACAAAAGTCTTCCCGATTGCTGCCGCTGCTGCTGGTGCTGCGACTCTGCTGCCGTCATTTTCTCTGTCCGCTGCTGCTGCTGAGAAGCACCTGGCGCCGCCAGGACCAGTCCGTGCTTTCGCTGCTGCGTTTGCCGCGTGTCTCCGCTGCCGCTGCTGCTGCTGCTGCTCCCGTTGCCATTGTCTGCTGCGGCTGGCTTTCTGCCGCCGCTGCTGTAGTGACTGTTTCTGCCGCGCTGCTGGTGGTGCTGCAAGAGGATCTGCTGTTGCTGTTGCTGCTCCTGTTGATGTTTGTGCTTTAGGTAGAGGTGGTGCGCCCTTATGTCGTCTGCGCAATATTAAGGGACGTGACGCTTTCTGCTGCTGCAGTCAAGTCCTTCATTGATTTACAAGATAAACGCCATCACACCGTTTGCAGGTGCTAACCCCCAGGATAAGTTTTTCTGTTCGTTTTTGTGCTGTCATTTGTAGTGTCTCGTCTTTTACTGGTCCCTCCTCTTGCATGTGCTCAGACAAACGCGC
>NW_021146163.1:12155-12726 GCF_002837175.3 Physeter macrocephalus
TCCTCTGCATCTTCTTCGTTTGCCGCGTGCCACCAGATCTACAGGAAGACGCGCACCTGGGGCGACCCCTGACCTCTGTTTTGGATGAACATTTTTGCATTACTTCGTGCTCCGCTGATTTCACATAAACATTTATCGTTCGACAAATCTACATACACACACACACACACGTACGTGACTTTGTACATGTGCACTTCTGTGTGTGCGTGTGTGTGTGTGTGAGGAAATATGTGTCAAATGTACGTGTATATATATGTACAGGAATGCGTAAAAGATATGTGTACACATGCAGGGGTTAGTCGCATGACGCGTGTAATCACAGATGCTCTCTGTGTGCGTAGGTGTATACGTACGTATGTATGTATGCGTCTGTGTATGTATTTATCAGTGTATATACGTATGTATGTGAATGCATGTACGTACATACATATATGTGGATGCATGCGTGTGTGTATACATATGTATGTATGGATGTATATATGTGTGTATACATTCTGTACATACATGTATGCATGTGTGTGTATGATATGTATATATATGAATATATGTATATATATCCATATATATTTCT
>NW_021146163.1:13406-18665 GCF_002837175.3 Physeter macrocephalus
GAAATGACTGGCGTCGAGGCACCCCAGTACCTTAGCCAGCACTTACAATTAAAAGTGAGTTTTCACCTGCGCACCTCTCGCTGCTCCGGAAGCAAACCACACCTTCTCCATTCTCTGCATCACTACGTTCTTCAAATAGACTCACACATGTTATATATATATATATATATATATATATATATATACGTGTACACACATACGTATAAGAACGGACACACATACATATATATATATGTACGTATATGAAAAAATGTGTACTCATATACAGCTTATACTATTTGAGGTAGAGAAGTAGCAGGCAGTGAAATGCTGCAACCAAAGGGGAATATGCAGGAAGCGCGTCTCCGTATTAACAGTGAAGACAGGTACGTTTCTCCCTTTTACGTGTGCACTTTCTGTTTACATACATTTGTGTGTTTACACTTATAATTCTTCGTTTACAGATAACTGTAACGTGTACATATACGCGTATTCTTGCATGTACATATACTTGTGCGTGTATTCAGAATCTTGCATATACATATATTTATCTATCCATATTTGGACACATACTTAAATATATATATATATATATATATATATATATATATATTCATGTTGGTGTGTATAGATTCATATTGATGCATGTGTATACAAGTATATTACGGTCTGCATTGACACATGCCTGTATCATTTCTTGTATACGTATACATATGTATGTACTATAGGTATGTCAGTGAGTCAGTGTCAGTACGTAGAATAGAAAAAAATGAAAGCGAGTGAAGCGTTTACGGCTTCAGAGCAGCGCGAAGTGCTGTCTGCGATCGTTCTTTCCTTATCTACTTTTTCTTCGACTACCCCCGACCGATTTGAGTGGGCTTCGCGTTTCCCGTGTTTTGAGCTCATTTCCTCTTTCCTTCCTCTCTCTGTCACTCTCGACTTCTCCCATTTGGAACGCTCCCTGTTTCCGCAGGCGTATGTCCCACTGGTCGCGTCGTCCACAGTTCTTCCTCTTGTTTCACGTGCAGCAGGACACATCCTTTCTCTTCCTCCTCTAGTTAATTCTAACTTCTGTCGCGTTACGGAACAGACGAAAAACGTCTTCATCGGATGCACGGCTGTAAGTCTCCTGCGCATCACTTTCTGCTGCGGCTACGTCGACATCGCTTTCTGGTACGGCTGCTGCTGGACCTGTGCTGCTCCTGCTGGTGCTTCTGTGCTGCGCCTGCTCGCTGCGCTGCTGCTGTTTCTTCCTTCTCCTGCAGCTTGTGGTGCGGCTCTTGCTCACCCTGCTGCTAGTGCGCATGCTCCTGCCACCAGTGTAGGCGCTGCTCTTCTCGTGCTGCAGCTCTTGCTGCTCCGATTTTGTCGCTGTTAGTGCTGCTGCTGCTTCTCCTTCTGCGTGTCCTGGCGAGGGCGCGCAGCTTGTAGTACATTTTTTGATACTGCTGCTCGTGCTGCTGATGCGCTACTGGTGATCGTGCTGCTGCTAGTTTCGCTGCTCGTGCTGCAGTGGTATGCGGGGCGGGTGTCTGTCGCTGTTGCTGCTGCCTCGTTGCGGTCGGGGCTTTGTTTTGCCGGGAAGTTAGCGTCTAACAAAGAATAATATTGAGCTACTCTCTAAAAAAGTGGTAAGTGTATGCTTGGAACCTGTGGTTTATCACCAACAGTGGACTCCTTTCGTCTGAACCAAAGCAAGCTGTGAGGTAATTATATATCAGGAAGCTGACGAGCATGATTTGGTTGTTGCTCGTGCTCTGACTGCTGTCGCTTCTCTAACGCTTCTTCACTCTGCTGCGTCTCGTGGACTTGCTTTCGCTATGTGATCTCGCTGCTGCACTTCCTTCAGAGTTTTCCCTCTTTTTCTGCTACAATTCTTATTGCCCGATTCGTCATATGTTAAGACTGGTTCCTGTCTGTGCTCAGAATCTGCCGCGTGTGGGTGCTTCTTCTTTTCCATAACTTCCGTGTACGCTTGCGTGTCATATTAAATGTATTAGGACGTACTGGTCAGCGTGTATGTACACACAGTAGCATACGGATGTTATATGTATATATATATATATATATATTTATTTATTTATTTATTGAAGCGCACGAATGTTACATGCATATATTTATGTCTAAGTGCCTACGAATGTTACATTCATATAGATGCGCGTCTCTATATTGTAGGGTACGTGTGTTATGTATTTACGCCTTCGTCAGCATATACGTATATTGTAGCGGGTGTATGATCAGCATATCTCTACGTTGTGACGGCCATATGTTGTATACGTAAATATGTGTCGATGTATATGTACAAGCGTACCCGATGAGCATCAATAGGTTGTAGCTTACATATGTTATATTTATATAGGTCAGCGGCATGTATGTACATTTATATGTATTATAAATGTTGTATACGTAAATGTGTGTCGACGTATATGTACAAGCGTACCCGATGAGCGTCAATAGGTTGTAGCTTACGTATGTTATATTTATATAGGTCAGCGGCATGTATGAACATTTATATGTATTATTCTCCGCAGCACATCACCCATTATCTGCGCACGCAGACAAACCAGAGTCGATACGTATACCTCTTCATCCATACACACCAACGTGTGCGTCTTTATCTCCATGAATATACAGATGTGAACACACGCGTGGACGTAACGTCTTGTTTGATGCCGCATAGCCTCTATCTTCTGCGTTTGTATTTCTGTGTTACTTCCTGCTTTTTTTCGTCTCTTGCTTTGGTTCTGTAGCTTGCTATCACGCAGGCTGTTGCTTCTTTTACTTACATGGAGCGGCGCACCTGCACCGCTGGTCGTCTCTGAACTGCTGTCCATATATGTGTGTCTTTGATTTTCTCCTTCATTTCCTTCCTATCCTTCCCCTCTTCCTTTCCATGCCTTCCCGACCTTCCCCTCCTGCTGCCGTTCGTTCTTTTCTTCCCTCAAACTGTTTCTGTTATTGCTTACTGCATCCTCGTTGTACGTGTTTTTTCCTGTAGAACAGGGCGGGTAAGTGAATGAAGCTTCGTTCCTGTCTCCACTCTTAGCACCTTTTCTTTCCGTTTGTTTTCCATTTCTTTCGGACTGATACAACGAAGGCTAAAGTCGTGTTAAACACGGTAGTTGCGACGTTCTCTGAATACTCCGCGACCCCGTATACGATCGAGCCGATACTTGCTGTCCGTGAGGGACAAGAAGAACAGGGAATGGCAAAGAAAGCAGAAGTGAAAGAAATGCAACATGAGAAGCACGCAGAAGGAGAGGGGACGGAGTGGAAGACGGAGGAGAACCAGCAGCAGCAGAAGTCGGGGCAGAAGCCAGCCGCTGCGGATGAAGAAGAGCAAGGAGCCTCGGGCACCACAAAAACTGCTCACTCGTATTCTTCCTACGGAGGAGTTTACCCACAAGTCGAAGGGTAGGGGATGGCAAAAAGGAAGAAGTAACCGTGCTCAGTCCTCTCGCTGACAGCACACACGTTTAAACGAATGAAGCCGCTGCATGCACCTTCACTGGGAGACCTGTTCTTTTCCTGCATCGCCATCGTGATTCGAGCTTGATGCCACATGTGTGTCACTTGTAAGTGTCTTCTTGTCTGTCTGCGCGTCTCCCATCCTGCCTGTCTATCTCTTTGTGCGTCGCTCTTCCCATTTATCTGTTTTTCTAACCATTTATAGCTGTCCTTGCGTCTCTCTGTGTCTGTCTATATGCTCTTCTTCTTATCTGTCTCTCCGTCTCTCGATACCTACGTCTCTCTCCGTGTCTCTGTTTCATGTCTATTCAACAAATGCATAAAGAAGGGTAGGGGATGGCAAAAAGGAAGAAGTAACCGTGCTCAGTCCTCTCGCTGACAGCACACACGTTTAAACGAATGAAGCCGCTGCATGCACCTTCACTGGGAGGCCTGTTCTTTCCCTGCATCGCCGTCGTGATTCCAGCTTGATGCCACATGTGTGTCACTTGTAAGTATCTTCTTGTGTGTCTGCGCGTCTCCCGTCCTGCCTGTCTATCTCTTTGTGCGTCTCTCTTCCCATTTATCTGTTTTTAAAACCACTTATAGCTGTCCTTGCGTCTCTGTGTCTGTCTATATGCTCTTCTTCCTATCTGTCTCTCCGTCTCTCGATCCCTACGTCTCTCTCTGTGTCTCTGTTTCATGTCTATTCAATAAATGCATAGAGAAATATATATATATATATATATATATATATATATATATATATATATGTATATGTACATCTATTTACAGACACAGACACACGTATGCACATGCACCAGGTATACGCATATGTGTGTACGCGCAGAAATGTACGTACGACCATTTTAACGAGTATGTTCTATGGCCCTTCCTCTAATCATCTGTCCATATGTATGCAGAGAGAGAGAGACACGCATATGTGTACACGCTCCTGTGTACGGATGCAAGGTGGTGAATTTCCTCTTGGTTTTCCCTATTACTTATAACCTGTAGGTTCGGAGATGTCCGTAGACGTCGTATGTGTCTTTCTGCTCCATGTGGGTGCGTGTGTTATGAAGCAATCTCTCCCAGAAACATTCTCTCGCAGGGGAAGAAGGACGCAGGCGGCTGGCCACAACGCGTCCACCCTTAGATTCGTGTGGTTGGTATCTCTATGATGTGTGCGTGTCTGTCTGTGTGCATGTGTGTGTGTGCGTGTCACTGTGCGAGTAATATCTCTGTCTGTTTACGTTTCTGGCTTCATCTTCCGTAGAGTTTCTGCCTGAATTTACTTATCAGCCCCACTATGTGAACGCGTATACATACGTATGCCTATCTACATATATATATATATATATATATATATATATGTATGGAGTGTTATTCAAGCCCTTGGCTATCTACTTACCTGTCTTTCTCCACCTGTAAATTCTTGCCGTTTTATTTGTGTTTACGTGTATATTAATTTGCATAGTTTTATCCACCTCTCCACATATATATATATATATATATATATATATATATATATATATATATATATATATATATACGTACATGTATACGTATGTGCAGGTATGTGTATGTATGTATATATATATATATATGTAATTTTCTTGATATATCCTCCTAATTATATGCTGAGTGGTCTGCTGTTGTAAGTGTGTACATACAACTGATCTACGCATCTGTGAAGACGACGCTTAAGTGTAGGTGTGTGCCAGTGTCTACGTCTATGAATTCCCCCGCAGGGTTGTCTACTACCCCTTTCTCTATGTGTAAACATACGAGAGCTTCTCTTGAATTTCTTTGCAGACAAGCTGGGGTGTTTGT
>NW_021146163.1:18817-20255 GCF_002837175.3 Physeter macrocephalus
ATATATATATATATATATATATATATATACGTACATGTATACGTATGTGCAGGTATGTGTATATATATATATATATGTAATTTTCTTTATATATCCTCCTAATTACATGCTGAGTGGTATGCTGTTGGAAGTGTGTACATACAACTGATCTACGCATCTGTGAAGACGACGCTTAAGTGTAGGTATGTGCCAGTGTCTACGTCTATGAATTCCCCCGCAGGGTTGTCTACTACCCCTTTCTCTATGTGTAAACATACGAGAGCTTCTCTTGAATTTCTTTGCAGACAAGCTGGGGTGTTTGTGAGCTACTTGTATGCACACTCACAAATGCCAAGTAGCTCTCTGTCTGTCGCTTCTTCGTGCAGCAACGCAGACCAAATCTAGCTGTACTGTATACGTCTCTCTCCACCGCTACTCTCTCTACCTACGTACCTGTATCTTTCTACGGATGTGTGTAGATTTTCATACATCCGTATGTTGATGTGTTTACAGGTATATTCTGCATCTTACATCTGCACGCGTGCATATTTATATGTATACATATAGATAGATAGATGCACTTCTGTGTCTTATTATGTATACCTATGCACGTACGTGTAAGCGTTGACTGTATGTGCGTATGCGTCGTGATATTTACGTGTGTCCACGTATGTACACGAGCATTTTAAAGATCGTTTGTGTACATGTATATATATGTATATCTTCCTGCCTAATGTATCCGCTTGTCTGCTTCTCTGGGAGGGAACGTGATTGTAGATACTCACACAGAGATATATTCACGCACGGTGTCGCGGCCACACCTGTGTGCGTACGTGTAAAGAAGACGAAACAACACCCGTTGTCTGGTTCTCTATGTGCGTATATACATATTCGTGACTTCACTGAGTGTCTGTGAGGATACTGTGATGCTTTTTCGGCTTGAGGAAATCGGGTCCCCTCGAGTCTAGAGCCGCACTCGTTGGTTTCTTCGCTGCTGCTGCGGCGCTCCCCTGGACGGATAATGCTGCTGCTTCCCTTCGGCGGCGTGCCCTGTTCGAATTCTCGCTGTACTGGGTCCTTCACGTCATTCGTTTGCTGCTGCTATGCCACCTCGACCTGCTGCCACCGACTTCACTTCTTGCTGCAACTGCGAGTATGCGTAATGTACATCGCGCTGCTGCTGGGGCCTCCCGCACTTCAGGCTGCTGCTGCTGGTGCTTCCACTCTCTTCCCCTTTCTCTTGCTGCTGTAGTATCGTCTCGACCTGCGGCTGCTGCTACTGTGCGTCCTGCACTTCACGCTGCTGCTGCTGCCGTTCTCTCCTCCTTTCTAATGCTGCTCCTGCCATCCCTTCTCCTCTGTCCTTTGCTGATGTTCCTCCTGCTCCTTCTTCTGTGGCGACGTTCTTCTTTCCTGTCGTGCTTCTGCTGCCTATTCTTCTACTGTGCGTCGCCGCCGT
>NW_021146163.1:22368-25093 GCF_002837175.3 Physeter macrocephalus
GCGCTCACGGACGCGTGCTTCTCTGTCTCTCTCCGTCGTTTTTTCGCCCACTGCAGAGGTTGTTATGACTCGCGCTCTGCTTTGTTTTGTTACGTCGCCACGCGTGCTCGTCTACGTTTTGATCCCACGCGTACGCAGGCGTCACCGTGTTTTGACGCAGAAAGGGGTCTGTGTTTGTTCCTGTGTCGATGCTTTTCTTCTACCTCGGGGTTTTGCTGTAAAAAATGCAGACGTCCTGCACGAGCGCGACGTTGCCGAGGACGTGGCAATTGCCTTCGGCTTCAACAAACTTCCCAATTTTCCTTCACCCTTCCTCTCGGTGGTGCCGATGCGGGCACTGTCCGACCGCCTTCGCAATAGCATCTGCCTCTGCGGTTACACAGAGACGCTGACTTTCGCTCTCGTCTCTGCTGTTGAAAATGCCGCCTTTTTGGGCCGAGAGTCGCCTGCTGCGGCTGCTGAGGCTCTCGATCCGACGCAGGTAAACAGAAAGTGGCGTGTAAGCACAAGGGGGAAGGGGCACAGCAGCTCCTGAAAAGCGAACGGATCCAGCAGGCGACTCGTCCACGACAAGGCTATAAAGAACTCTACAGAATGGGCGAGGATCTGCTTCTGCGTGTTGTGCTTGTGTTATGTGTACAACAACGTCCAGGTGAGTTGCTGTTAAGTGTTACATAGGGATTTGAGGTGAAAGATGCCTTAGCGCTGCCATGGGGGACACCGCATATTCATATGCGCAGAGTAGTATTTAAATATTCATGGATCCTTCCCGCTCTCTTTGAATATATATATATATATATATATATATATATATGTATATATATACGTATTTGTGGATATGGATCGGTGGAGGACTCTGTGTGTGTGTGTGCGTACACATATTTAGACGAGGCCACTTATTGTACACATTTGTAAGCCTGTCCACGGAGGAATACGCGACACTGGATTTTACATTGGCATATGTATCTTCATACATTCACCTGGGGACGATGTCAGGCGCGAATACGTATATATATATATATATACATTCTTGTGTTAGTCCGTCCTTCGTTGATTTTTTTGCTACACGGTTCTTTCTGTGTACCCTTTTGTTGAGTGGCACGGTTTTCCGTCCGCCTTCCTTTTCTCCCTTTCATGTCTTTTCTTCTCTTTTCTAGAGTTGTTTCTCTTGCCTTTTCTCCTTTTTCCCTTGCTGTAAAGGACTCTTCAAGGGGCCCCCACTATTTTTCCGTCGACAAGCTCTTCTTCTCTTGATCTACCTGGGTCCTCTCATCTTCTTTTTTTCGTATGCTCTCTGCTGCCTGTTGTCCTGGTCTTTACTTCTACTGATGTTTGTCGTTTTTGTTTCCCTCTCAGTGTCAGCTGCGCCCCGCGCCAGTGCGTTTGGCGAACGCGAAGGCGCGGGAATTCGAACAAGTGCGAACGACTCTCATTCCTGGCGTCCTGAAGAGCATTCTTCACAACAAAGGAAGGAGAGAGTTGCCTATCAAATGCTTTGAAGTTAGTCGATGCCCGACACATGAACACTGTTTTTCCCGTTTCGTGTCTGTTTCCTTTTCGTTTCCCTTTGCAGGCACACACCTGTGTGGATGATGGACACGTGGGTGAGCGGCAATTTCCCCTTCTCTCTGTATGTATTAGAACACATCTCTCTCTATATACACATACGTGTGTGTAACTGTATACAGGCGGGTGCTCCCTGTGTGTGAATGTGTAATTTCAAATGGTACGCTGCTGAGAAAATCCTGATTTTTCTCTCCGTGTGCGTGTGTAATTCGTGTGCTCGTGCGTGTATTTCTGCGTGTAATTGGTGAGGTAAAAGAATAAAACCAAGTGCGTGGACTGTGTCCTGAACACTTGTAGTCGCCTCCACGTGCACAGTAATTCTTCGTACGTCTCTTTCCCTGCGCAGCAGCGTGTCTCCCGCTCTCTCTGTCTCTCTGTTTTCATGCGTAGTAGAGTCCATCTCGATATATGCAGAGAGAAGCAGGCAAGTCTGCAGTCACTTTTGTACATAAGCGTCTATCCTCCTCTGTGTGTGTACATATGTAGACGGAGAGATAGGGGCAATGCAGGTGGTACATATGCGCCCGTCGTCCTGTGTATGTGTAGATATAGAGAAAGAAGGAGAGGGAGATGTGCAGGTGAGTCTGCGGGTAGATAGGAACGTCCTGCATGCTTCGAGCACATGCTTTTTAGGCCACATACACAGTCGATCTGGTTGTTTGCTTTTTCTGTCTTTGTGTTGCCTCGCTGGCTTCTACGTATCTATGAACACACACCCGCCTATTCTTCTCTGTGCTTTTTTTCCCGCAACATGCGCACGGAAGGAAGAAAGAAGTGGCTGCTGAGGACTACATTCAAACGGAGCTGCTGCATACACCAGCTTCCAGATGCAGCCCTGTTTCTGTTTGCAAATCTCCCTTCGTGCGTTGTATCTCTCCGTCTGTCACACAGCTGTAAGTGTCATGCGCGGGATATACACATGTGCGTACACAGAATGGGTGACTTTGTTCAGGAAACAACATGTTTTTCGTGTACGCGTAAAAAACTGTGTACGCGGGGATATGCTGTTCTTCGTGAAGAGTGGATAGAAGGGAACACCACACGTCGAAGAAGGAGGAGTACCCTACTGCATTTTTTCAAGAGTAGGTCTGTTGACACAGGTATTTGTATATATATACCTCCCATATATATATATATATATATATATATATATATATAT
>NW_021146163.1:25780-26485 GCF_002837175.3 Physeter macrocephalus
TCTCGCTGTGTAACCACATACCGATATGCCTATATAAGTATATATATATATATATATATCCATGTGCTTGACCGCGGATCCGCTCAAGTGTCTGTACAGCACAACGAAGCTTTTTAGCAGCTCCCGCTCTCTTCCCTTTCTTTCTCTCAGTTTTTCACTTTGATGTCTCCTTTCTGGACATAAGCTTTTGACACCGTGTGTAAACCTTATTGTTTGTTGTAGATCGGAGACGTGTGCGTGTTGGACTCTTCGACTGCCACTGGCGCACGAAATCTGCGGCACTGCTGCGTGGCGATTGCCGATGAATGTTTCTCTGGCCTCGAGGTAAAAGAAGACTTGTCTACCTTCGTGGCTTTCGGGTGCTGCGTTGTTCCTCCGTTTTTCCTCGCCCTCCTCTTCACCGACATGGTTTCCCCGTTTTCCCCGATTCCCGGGTTTTTTGTCTGTTCGAATTCACGCCTTCCTCGTGTCCACCCTTCGAGTTTTTCTTATTCGACTGTTTTTCACCTGTACATCTAAGCTCCCGCAAACGCGTCGCGCTTCGCTTCCTCCGCATACTCGTCCTGCGCGTTTGCTTCTTCGTCTTCGTCTTCATCGTTTTCCATCTTCCTCCTGTCACCTGGACCGTCACGCTTGTTTGTGCTCGTATTCTGTATCCTCTTCTCTTGCCTTTTTCTCCCGTTTGTACCTCTCTCTAGTTCATCA
>NW_021146163.1:26723-28112 GCF_002837175.3 Physeter macrocephalus
CGTTTTTCCTTGCCCTCCTCTTCACCGACATGGTTTCCCCGTTTTTCCCCATTCCCGGGTTTTTTGTCTGTTCGAATTCACGCCTTCCTCGTGTCCACCCTTCGAGTTTTTCTTATTCGACTGTTTTTCACCTGTACATCTAAGCTCCCGCAAACGCGTCGCGCTTCGCTTCCTCCGCATACTCGTCCTGCGCGTTTGCTTCTTCGTCTTCGTCTTCATCGTTTTCCATCTTCCTCCTGTCACCTGGACCGTCACGCTTGTTTGTGCTTGTATTCTGTATCCTCTTCTCTTGCCTTCTTCTCTCGTTTCTACCTCTCTCTAGTTCGTCATTCCGATCCGTCCCGTCTTTTGCGTCCCACTGTTCACGTGATTTTCTCTTTTTTGGTGCCATGCGTCTTCGTCGTTCTCCCGTCTCTTTCTACTTCTCGACTTCATTCCGACTGCAAAGTGCCTTCACCTTATTTTCCACCCTTCGTTCTTTCTACTGTTGATCATCATTTTGTTCGTGTATCTTTCCGTGGTTTCTTCTCTTTCGTCTTCCTCTTCTCCCCCTCTGTCGCTTCCTCTGTCTCCTGTCGCTACCCCATCCAGTCTGCTGTGCCTGTCATACGGGTCTTGCGATGAGGCCGCAGGTCTTTACGTGGCGCCGGCAGCAGCAGGTGAGGAACGTCAGCAACAACTGTAGCACGCATGTGCCTAGAACGCGGTAGCATCCGCAGCAGCAACAGGGGAGTTGGGTCGATGCATCTTTATCGATGTAACACGAGCGACCGCGCCTACGCGCAAGCCCCCGGCGTTTGTCCACAGCAGAACCAGCAGCTGGCTTCTTCTCCCAGTGTGTCGTTGTGTCCCTGTCTGTCTGCGTGTGCGTCTCCGTGTCGCGTTGTTTTTGTCCACCTCTGTATGTCTTTCTCTGTATATATGTGCACCTGCGTGTTTCGACTTCCCCGTAGGCCGTATGTCTGTGTATGCCTTTAAACATCTACTGTACGTCCGTATACCTTTGCAAATTTAGAGGAGGACATGTATGGAAGCGTGTGTTTGTTTGTTGATCGCAGCGTTTGGTTTCTGCTTGCGTTGGGTGGGGGGTGTCGAATATGCAGGAGGTCCACGGCGTTCTGGACGTGGTGGTGCAAGAACTGCGATTCACAGGAGACTACAAGATTGCCGAGTTGGAGGCAGGGGCTGCTGCTGTTGCGTCTGCTGCTGCTGCTTCCGCTAGTGAAGAAGCTGGTTCTACGTCTGAATCACGTGCTGCTGGCGCTCTTGCACTTTTGAAGAAAGTTCTCGATCGGTCTCTCGGCATGTTCAGATTACTGCCTTCGAAGGGTAAAGAAGCCAGCACCACAGTTCCCTGCCTGAGTCGATCATGCAACATTTATCTGTGTC
>NW_021146164.1:0-504 GCF_002837175.3 Physeter macrocephalus
GGACGGGAGGGACCGCACAGACACTCCACTGGACACTGGGGGCGGGGCTGGTGGGCTACATGCCTTTAGCAGATACATGGTTTGCAAACATCTTGTGCCATCTTGGATGGTGGATTATCTTATTCCTTGCTCCTTTTATACACAACTGTTTTTCGTTTTGAGGAAGTCCAATTCATGTATTTTGTCTTTTGTTGCTTGTGCTTTTCGTAGCAGATCTAAGAAATCATGACCAAATCCAAGGTCATGAAACTTACTCTCATGTATTCTTCTATGAGTTTTATAATTTTGGTTCTTGCATCTAGGCCTTTGGTCCATTTTGGGTTGATTTTGTGTACGGGGTGGGGGGAGGTAAGGGTCCAACTTTATTCTTCTGCATGTGGGTATCCAGTTGTTCCAGAACCTGTGCTAACTGTTTGGGAGAAAATACCTGCAAATGATGTGACCAACAAGGGCCTAATTCTAAAATATACAAACAGCTCATACGACTCAAAAAAGAAAAAAAAA
>NW_021146164.1:6601-9241 GCF_002837175.3 Physeter macrocephalus
AGTTACTTGTGGAGATGTACAATGGTGCAGTCTATGTGTACAAAACTTTAGCGTTTACTCAAAAATATAAAATATAATTACCATGTGGTTCAACAACTCCACTCCTAGATATATACCCAAAAAATGGAAAACAGGCGTTCAGACAAAAACTTGTACACCAATTATTCATAGCAGCACTGTCCACAATAGCCCAAGGTAGAAAAGATTGAAATGTCCATCAGCAGGTAAACGGATAAGCAAAATAAGGTAGATCCATAAGCTGCATTGTTCTGTCCTATAAAGGAATAAAGTAAAATTATACAGCCGCTGTGGAAAACTGTATGGTGGCTCCTCAGAAACATGGAAAACGTATGATCCCTTGATTCCGCTCCAGGGTGGACACCCAAAATATTAGAAAGCGAGGACTGGAACAGACATTTGTACCCCGTATTCATAGCAACATTATTCACAATAGCCAAAAGGTGGAAGCAGCACAACACATCCTTCAACAGATGAATGGATAAGTACAGTGTAGTGTATACACAGTGAAATATGATTCAACCTTGAAAACTAAGGTAATTCTCACACATGCTACCATGTGGATGAACCGTGAAGTCATTATGCGAAGTGAAACCAGCCAGACGCAGAAAGGACACACGTTCTATGATTCCACTAGTAGGAGGTATCCAGATAAGTCAAATTCAAAGACAAAGTAGAATAAGGTTGCCAGGGGTTTAGGTGAGTTAGGGTTTAATGGCTACGGTTTCACATGGGGAAAATAAAGTTCTGGAGATGGATGATGAGGATATTTTTACAACAATGTGAATGTAGTTAATGCCATAGAACTGTATAATTAAAAATGGTTTAAATGGGGCTTCTCTCATGGCACAGTGGTCAAGAATCCGCCTGCTAATGCAGGGGACACGGGTTCAAACACTGGTCCTGCAAGATCCCGCATGCCGCAGAGCAACTAAGCCCACGAGCCACAGCTACTGAACTCTCATGCCTCAACTACTGAAGCCCGTGCGCCTAGAGCCCGTGCTCCGCAACAAGAGAAGCCACCGCAATGCGAAGACTGCACACGGCAATGAAGAGTAGCCCCCGCTCGCCGCAACTACAGAAAGCCTGCACACAGCAACAAAGACCCGACACGGCCAAAAAATAAAAAATAAAATAAAATAAATTTTTTTAAAGGTTGAAGCTATACAGAAAAACCACCCAGATCAGGCTCATCTTGTACACTTTATTTTTTATTTATTATTATTTTTTTTGTGGTACGCGGGCCTTCCTCTGTTGGGGCCTCTCCCGTTGCGGAGCACAGGCTCCGGACGCGCAGGCTCAGCGGCCATGGCTCACGGGCCCAGCCGCTCCGCGGCATGTGGGATCCTCCCATACCGGGGCGCGAACCCGGTTCCCCTGCATCGGCAGGTGGACGCGCAACCACTGCGCCACCAGGGAAGCCCCCTTGTACAGTTTAAATCCAGCAAGGTTTTTAAAGTGAGGAAAAGTCCCAGTGATGTTTCCAAGAAAGGAAAAGTGGATTCGAATGGAAAAATACATTTCCACAAAGCTGGGGTAGCTGGTGAAAGTTGAAGTAGGTCTGTGGATAGGATTATAATGTGGAAACCATCATTATTCCTCATTTTGGGGTTATGCGCTGGTTCCCTGGGAGAGTGGCCCTTCCACTCTCACAGGGTAAAACAAACTGGAGTATTCTGTGAATGTGGAAAGCTTTATACTGCTATTTAAAGTTTTTTATACACTTGAAATTTACTAGAAAATAAAGCACTTATCAAAACAACCATGTCATACCACGCCAGAAATACAGACATCAAACTCTGTTATAGAGGCCAAGCCCTACCCAGATCCAGTCCCCCCCCAGTGGTGACGCTAATCACCCTTCTAGGGGTCCACGTACTACAAGAGGCACCATGGGAAGCTTACACTGGGAGCCACTGTGTCTCGGGTGCTGTGGATGGCCTGGATGTGGCTGAAACCTTGGGAGTTCTGAATTCTAGTTTTCCACATTCAACCACCAAAAAACTCTTACAGCTAAAAAATGAATTCAGTAAAGCTGCAGCATACAAAAAAAAACATCAATGCACAAAAATCATTTGCGATTCGATACACCGATAATGAACCATCAGAAAAAGAATTAAAACAAAAATCCCACTCACAATTGCATCCAAAAAGATAACGAGGAGTAAATTTAACCAAGGACGTGAAGGACCTGCACACTGAAAACTGGAAGACACTGATAAAGGAAACTGAACAGACAAAAATAAATGGAAAGGTACCCCGTGCTCATGCGTAAAAAGAATACTGTGAAGATATGCATTCTAAGGTGGGACTTCCCTGGCCGTCCAGCAGTTGGGACTCTGCACTCCCGCTGCAGGGGACGCGGGTTCCACCCCTGGCTGGGGAACTAAGATCCCGCATCCTGCATGCCATATGGTGTGACCCCCAATTTTTTTTAATTAAAAAATATGCATTCTAGCCAAATTAACGTACACATTCAACACAATCCCTACCAAAAGTCCAAATGACATTTTCCATAGAAACAGAACAAACAATCTTCAGTTGTGTGTGGAACCACAAAGGACCCAGAAGAGCCAAAGCGACCCTGAGGCAGGAGAACGGGCTGGAGGCATCTCACTCCCC
>NW_021146164.1:9461-13838 GCF_002837175.3 Physeter macrocephalus
AAGAATACTGTGAAGATATGTGTTCTAAGGTGGGACTTCCCTGGCCGTCCAGCGGTTGGGACTCTGCACTCCCGCTGCAGGGGACGCGGGTTCCATCCCTGGTTGGGGAACTAAGATCCCGCATCCTGCATGCCATATGGTGTGACACCCAATTTTTTTTAATTAAAAAATACGCATTCTAGCCAAATTAATGTACACATTCAACGCAATCCCTACCAAAAGTCCAATGACATTTTCCATAGAAACAGAACAAACAATCTTTAAGTTGTGTGTGGAACCACAAAGGACCCAGAAGAGCCAAAGCGACCCTGAGGCAGGAGAACGGGCTGGAGGCATCTCACTCCCCGACTTCACACTTCATTACGAAGCTACAGTCCCAAAAAAGTGTGGAATTGGCACAAAAACAGGCACACGGACCAGAGGAACAGAGCAGAGAGCCCAGGAATCAACCTACAGGTATGTGATCAGTTAATTCACAAGAAAGGAGCCAAGAACATACACCAGGGAAAGGACAGTCCCCTCAATAAACGGTGCTGGGAAAACCAGACACCACACGCCAAAGAACAACACTGAACTCTGTCTACACCGCACAGAAAAGGGAAGAAAAACCCAGTTTTCCACATCAAGCCCTTCCTCTCCTGGGTCCTCTGAAGAGAGACACCTGCAGCGGTCAGCCACGCACAGGAACCTTCTCCCCACTTTTCCTCACCTTCTCCCTCAGCGGCGTCACCTCCCGGCAGGTCCTGAGGAGACCAGTCTCCTGTCAGCATGAACTGGAGCCCCCTGTGTCCCAAAGCTGAAGCCCCAGCGGGGCCTGAGGAGACCCGGCTTCCGTTAGTGTGGACTTGACCCCGGGTTGTCCCGAAGCCCAGCCATCAGCGTGGACTCAGCCCCGCGTGTTCCAGAAGCCAAAGCCCCAGCAGCTCCCGAGGAGACAGGGCTCCTCCCAGCATGAACATGAACAGCATGATCTGAACAGACATCCCGCCAAAAAAGATACAGAGAGTAAAAGTCATACAGAAACAAGCACAACATCATATACCATTAGGGAATTCCAAATTAAAATCATGAGATACCATAGCACACCTATTAGGACTGCTAAGCTCCAAAAATATGACAATACCAATTGCTAGAGGGTGAGGAACAAAAGAAACTCTTCCTCATAGCTGGGGGGGTGCATGTGCAGCCACTTTGTAAGACAATTTGACAGTTTTTTCCAAAGCTAAACAAGTCTCACGTTGGGATCCAACAGTCATACTTCCAGTATTTAGGCAACCACCACAATTAGAAGCCCGCGCACCGCGATGAAGAGTAACCCCTGCTCGCCACACCCAGAGAAAAGCCTGCACGCAGCATGAAGACCCAATGCAGCCAAAAATAAAAAGTTTTTTTAATCTCAGAAAAATGAGATTGCCATTTTATGAAGGACATTTACAATAGAGAAATCTCCATTCATAAGGGTATATCCCTCTTTGCACCAAAAATAGAAGGATAATTAAATCTTAAGTAACTCTTTTCATTGGGGAAGTCCTGACTTAAATGTGCAAACAGCCATACCCTTGTTTACTGTGCTTTGCATGATAACCTGCCATAACTGGCCTTCCCCCCTTCCCCAGCATCTTTCTTCTGTTTTTAGCTGAAGACAGTATTGAAGGGGATGCTTTTGGTCATTTCAGGGAGTGACTCAGTTTTCCGTGGTATCCCCCCTATATTCAGAAGGTATACATGTTATTAAACTTCTGCTTTTCTCCTGGTAATCTGTCTTTTATTACAGGGGCAGGGGGGCCCTCAACCAAGAACCTAGAAAAGTAGAGGGAAGATTGTTTTTCCTCCCATACACATGCAGTGGAATACTACTCAGCAGAAAGGAATGCACCATCAACCTATGGAAAGACATGGATAAATCTACAGTATATACTGCTAAGTGAAAGAATCCAGTCTGAGCAGGCTGCACACAGTATGACCCCATTGATGACATTCTGGGAAAGGCAAAGCTACATAGATGATAAGCAGATCATGGGGTGGGGGGTTTGAAGTATTCCATGTGATGCTCTAAGATGGATACCTGTCACTATGCATTTGTCTAAGCCCATAGATGTGCATAGCCCAAGGGGCCAATCATAACCTATTCAAATTTAGTTATTTAGGATGTAGGAGTGTTGCAGGATGGAATACATAATGTGACAGAATCTAACTGTATTAGAAATATATGGAAACAACTCACTGTAGGGGATGGGGTAAAAGCTGCTGACTTAAGTTACCTTTGGAAATGAATGGAATCTGTAGGCTAAAGGCAAAATGGCCCGTATATAAACAGTGGGCTTTATTTTGCGAAGTTCTTTCCAGGGTGTAGTAGCTAACAATTCTGAAACCTCTGCACATGTAACGTAGAAAGGAGCAATGCATAGATAAATGGCAGATGGTGGGAGCCAGGCTCCTTGCTGTGGGAGTGCGAAGTTACAGGTACGCAAGGGGAGAGCCTCTGCCCTCGTAATCCTGGATCTGGGCTTCCTGGGAGGAAGCTGACTGGCCGGGGGGAACACACAGATCTTTACGCTGGGAAGTCCCTGCAGACATAGGAACTTCACACCCCATCTTTCCACCCATACCTGCTGGAAACACTCAGTCCTCCATAATCAGTCAATTGCAGCGTTTAAGACATTCTCACCCCTAAGAGATAAAGGAGCGTGAGGGTCTTGCTTACCCCTAAGCTGTCCCAGAATCTAGGCCCTGGGTGGAGCCAGGTTGGGGGTTCCTGGGCCTCTGACCAGCAGGTGAGAGGAAGGAGGAAGACCAGTCCTGAGGACAGAGGTGCCCTGAAGTCTGTGAGCCCAGGAGCCCCGATGGGACTCATTCCCAGTGAGGACATGGGCGGGGCCTGCAGCGGTTCTGTGTTCGCCCTGGGCCCTTTGATGAAGCCATGGCAGCACTGGGCCCAGACGTCTCCTGGCGGTGTCTCAAACTCTGACACAGTGGTTTTACAAAGGAACAAGAGAATGGAGCTGAGCCCCTGACGGCCACTCCTTTCTGGCTCTGAGTTGCTTCCAACAGGACCGCAGTCACCTGCATGAGTCTGCTGTGACCCATCTCCCCCACTTTGCCTTTCCTCTCCCTCCCCGCGATGATTCCAGTGACATTTCCAGCCCGGACCCCTCTCCCAGGCCACACGCCTCCGTCCAGTCACTGCACACCCATCTCACCTTAGGGGCTAGCAGGGCCTCAGAGGACTGGGATCCTGCAGCTCCCCACACCCAGGAGCAGCCCCACCTTCCCAGGTTGCTGAGCCCAGGCACCAGGTGTAACCGAGCAGGACCCTGGGGGGCCCTCCCAGGACAGACCCCTCCCCCACATCCTCTGCTGTAGCTCCTCTCTGAAGTACCTGGAGAACAGTGTCTGATGCATGCTTCCTGCACTACCAAGTGGAAGAAATTAACTACTTGATGATCATGAACAGGTAGCCCCGGAGCTTCTGCTGCCTACAAATTTATAACGTTAACCGCCCGTTACCTCACCATCAACCAGAGAATTGTGCACCAGCTGATCACATACCCTGCGACGCCTCTCCTTCACTTGGCCTTTAAAATTGCTTTGCTGAAATGCCTCAGGGAGTTCGGGGTTTTAGAGCACAGGCCACCTGGCCTCCTTGTATTGGCACTTTGACAATTAAGGCTGCACCTTCCTCCACCACACCCGGTGTCAGTAGACTGGCTCTGCTGCACTCGGGTGAGCGGACCCACGTTCGGTTCGGTAACACTGGGGCCCCCCAGGCTCCCACTCGCCTTGTGCCCCAGTGACTGCCAGCTCCTCCGCCACAGTCTTGTTGCAGCAAAAACAGAAATGAAGTTCCCCTGCCCTGAGAACAAGGGAAACAAGAGGACAGCGAACAGGCTAGAGAAGAAACGTAACCTGGCCTGAAAGAGCTCATCACTCCTTGTTTCACTTTGTCACTCATTTGTAGTAACTAGATTTGTACTTTACAAAGCTAACCTCACTCCCTGACACTATGGAATTTACCTTCGGCACCCATCACCCCTAACGGTGTGTGTTACAGCCCCTGCCTCTCACTCCCTAACCTTATTATGTAACGCACTTAGATTCTATACGCCCCTCATAACAAATCACCCCCTAGTTTTTCATTTCAGAAACAAAGTCACCGGCCGATAAACCAGAAGCAAACGGACACAATTACCAGACTGCCGGACCCCGATTACCGGGCAGCCAGATGCCAGCTATGACTGTTTTGAAATAATGCAAAGGAAAGGAGGAATTCAAGACCTTCACTACTTTGATCCTTATCCTATACCCCGGACTGCGGGAGCCCCACATATAAAATCTTCCCCGATTCTCAAAGAGGGGTGCCCAGTTCTTGAGGTGCTA
>NW_021146164.1:15647-16971 GCF_002837175.3 Physeter macrocephalus
CCTAAAGTGATAGTGCTGTCATCACGTGCC
The DNA here is from genome assembly GCF_002837175.3 of Physeter macrocephalus. Lineage (NCBI taxonomy): Eukaryota > Metazoa > Chordata > Mammalia > Artiodactyla > Physeteridae > Physeter > Physeter macrocephalus. The sequence continues at coordinate 15,678 of NW_021146164.1, forward strand.
AGAGAGTGACTCCTCCAAGCCTGTAGTTACTGGTTACATGATGCTATTGATGATGAAACCCCAGAAGAGCCAGCTTTGCAATAAAACCATTTCTGCACTGGGCACTGGGTCCCTTTCCACGGACAGGGTGGAGTGGCTGTTTCCATGGGCCTCGTGGTGGAAGAGCTCACCTAATGCAGCCAGGACTTCATCCTTTCCAGGTGAGGCCCTCAATCCAATTGACAGACTCCTTATGAGACAAAAGAGGAGAAACACAGACAAAGAGGAGAAGCCACGTGAAGGCAGAGGCAGAGACGGGAGGGCTGCAGCCGCAAGCCTGGGGATCACTTAGTTAGCATGGGGCCCCAGAAATCCTAAAGCAGTGGCTGGACACCAGAACGTTGAGGGGTTAGTCGGAAGCCCACCCCTAAGGGTGCCGGCTGCACACGGCCTCCCCAGGTTTTTACGCCTGTACAAGTTGGGGATAAGTATTTCCATCCTGATTCAGGACCTCTGATATCACCGTTCACGTTGCTAATTAAGAACCCACTAGTTACACAGATGAAAACCCTATCAGAACACTTGCTCCAGTTGTAAACAATTCTGTAGTGAGAGATGGGGAATCGTCTCCCATGCAGCCAGCAGCATCTCCGCAAGGAGCGTCCTCATTGCAAAGCTAGGGGACCGTGCCGAAGCGTCCCTGAGTAAACGTGAGCTGACCCCCAGGCCAGCTGCTGCTAAACCGTTCCCACCCTTCCCAAGTAAAACACCTGAATGTGTGCAAGGACTTGAAAGCCTAGAGGAAGGGCCGTGGAGCCACACCAGCCACAGCACGCAGGCCGACTTGGGGCCTGCAGGCCAGCCAGGGTGGTCCGGGCCCCGGGAGCTCTTCTGGGAGCTGTACCATTTCCCTGCCTGACGTACCCCGCCTGTCCCGGCCCCCATTGCTTTTTCCTTCCTCACCTCTGCCCGGGGAGAAATTCCAGAGGCATGTATGGGTGACACATCCTCTTCTTTAGCAGATGGCAGCCCGGCAACTCCTGCAGAAAGTCCAGCAGAGCCCCACTCGCACCGGGCCACGCACAGAGCCGTGGGCCCTACTCCCTCCCTGCAGACCAGCCCCGAGATTGCTGACGGGGCAGACAATATGGCGTCAGGCACAGCTGCAGGGGCTCTTGCTTTCTGGAGCGCTGTTTATATTGACCTCAGCCCAGGCACACCTGGGGAGGGCTGGCCGGCCGGGTCAGGCTGCCCAGCTCAGCCAATCCTCGCCCCTCAGGGGCTCAAAGTTGCAGAAAATGGGCCTTGCTGCACC
>NW_021146164.1:17225-17431 GCF_002837175.3 Physeter macrocephalus
AGACCTGTCCCGGAGCTGCTGTTTGTTAGTTCAGGTCCTGCTGAGGTGCTTTGTGTCAGCTCTGACCAACAGGTGAGCAGGGGGTGCTCTGAAATGAGGGCTACGTGCACAGTTCCTATATGCCCAGCCTTGCTGGGGTACCTGTCCAGGTGACAGCCATACCCTGGGAGGGGCCTGACCACGAGAGTCCCGTGGGCTGCTGGGTG
>NW_021146164.1:17500-18125 GCF_002837175.3 Physeter macrocephalus
CCCCGTGGGCTGCTGGGTACCTGCTCAGCTGAGTTCCATACCCTGGGAGGGGCCTGACCACGAGATCCCCATGGGCTGCTGGTTACCAGCTCAGCTGAGCTACATACCCTGGGAGGGGCTGACCACGAGAACCCCGTGGGCTGCTGGGTACCTGCTCAGCTGAGCTCTATATCCTGGGAGGGGCCTGACCACGAGAGCCCCATGGGCTGCTGGGTACCAGCTCAGCTGACCTCCATACCCTGGGAGGGGCCTGACCACGAGAGCCCCGTGGGCTGCTGGGTACCTGCTCAGTTGAGTTCCATACCCTGGGAGGGGCTTGACCACGAGAGCCCCGCGTGCTGGGAGTGGGCCCTGTGTATGAGCGTGCTCTGTGTGCAGCCGGCACAGAGTTGCTTAGCAACTTCCCTGTGGCCAGTGCTGGGATGAAATGAGGACCAGGAGATGCCACGGACTCCCTGAACCCCTGCCCATCCCTAGTGATGAGGTGACTAGGTGGGTGCTGGCCACTGGGCTGCGTGAGGGAGGCCCCATGGGTACCTCTTGTGTCTTCCATCTGACACCACGGAGGCCTCCCCAGGACAGAGCAGACAGCCTGCCTGGGGCAGGTGGGAGCTCCGGGTGACCC
>NW_021146164.1:18518-23020 GCF_002837175.3 Physeter macrocephalus
AAATGAAGTTTCCCTGCCCTGAGAACAAGGGAAACAAGGGGACAGCGAACAGCCTAGAGAAGAAACGTAACCTGGCCTGAAAGAGCTCATCACTCCTTGTTTCACTTTGTCACTCATTTGTAGTAACTAGATTTGTACTTCACAAAGCTAACCTCACTCCTTGACCCTATGGAATTTACCTTCAGCACCCATCACCTCTAACTCTGTGAGTTACAGCCCCTGCCTCTCACTCCCTAACCTTATTATGTAACGCGCTGAGATTCTATACGCCCCTCAAAACAAATCACCCCCTAGCTTTTCATTTCAGAAACAAGGTCACCGGGCGATAAACCAGAGGCAAACGGACGCAACTGCCAGTCTGCTGGACCCCAATTACCGGGCAACCTGATGCCACCTGTGACTGTTTTGGAATAATGCAAAGGAAAGGAGGAGCGCAAGACCTTCACTACTTTTACCCTTATCCTATACCCCGGACTGCGGGAGCCCCATATAAAATCTTTCCCGATTCTCAAGGAGGGGTGCCGAGTTCTTGAGGTCTAGCCGGCTGTGTCTTCCCTGCTGCCTGGCAGAAAAATAAAGCCATCTTTCTCTTCCTCCAAAACCCCCGTCTCCGTATTTCTGTTCGGCCTCGGTGCACAGGGAAGCCGATATTTCGACAACAGCCTGTGGCCAGTTCCCACACTAATTCCCCTCTACGCCCACAGCCCTGGCCCAAGCCCGATCTTGTGCCGGGTTCCTCCATCAGGCCCTGGCAAAACTCCCTGCCCCACGCTGCGTCTCACAGCCCACCCCAACGTGGTCTTTCTGAAGCATAAACAAGACTGTGACTCTCTCCCACCTGTAATGCCCCAACGTTTCCCCACTTTCGCTAGGGTATCTGCCGGGAGAGACATCTACCAAGGCCCTGAGAGTCCCCGGCATCCCCACTAGGCTGCTGGCTCCTGGGTTCCCAGACACTGAGCACCTCAGCAGGCCAGGTGACACGGCAGGAAACCCCAGAACTGCTCACCTCAGGAGGGGGCTGGCACTGCCACTGCCTGATCAAAGAGAGCAGAGAAGGGTTCCCCAGCTGGGACACAAACTCTGCACGAGTGGCCTCTCCTTGAGCCATTACATCACCTCGTGTGAACTGAGGGAAGGAAGGACCGAGACACACTTGGTTCCTAAGGATGGTATAGGCTCAGTCATGTCTCTCCAAATTCACATGCTGAATCCCTAACCCCAGGACCCCAGGACGTGGCTGTATTTGGAGATGGGTTTTTAAAGAGGTGATCAAGGTAAAAATGAGGTCAATAGGATGGATCCTAATCCAGTAGGAATGATGTCCTACAAGAAGAGACTAGGACACAGGCACAGGGGGAGACCTTGTGAGGACCTGGGGAGAAGATGGCTGTCTAAGCACCAAGTAGAGAGGCCTCAGGAAAAGCCAGCCTGCACACACCTTTATCTCAGATGTCTGGTCTCCGGGACTGGGGGAGCATGAATTCCTGTTGTTTTAAACCACCCAGCTTGTGGTCATTTGTTACAGAAGCCACAGAATAGTCACACAGACCCTGCTCTGTAAGACTCTGGAAGTGCGGGCCTCATTAAAGGCCAACAGAGGCTGGGTTACAGAACCCTTAGAGTTAGCATGGGGCCCCAGAAGTCCTAAAGCAGTGGCTGGACACCAGAACGTTGAGGGGTTAGTCGGAAGCCCACCCCTAAGGGTGCCGGCTGCACACGGCCTCCCCAGGTTTTTACGCCTGTACAAGTTGGGGATAAGTATTTCCATCCTGATTCAGGACCTCTGATATCACCGTTCACGTTGCTAATTAAGAACCCACTAATTACACAGATGAAAACCCTATCAGAACACTTGCTCCAGGGGTAAAGAATTCTGAAGTTGGTCAGAGCTGGGGAATCGTCTCCCATGCAGCCAGCAGCCCCCCCGAAAGGCGCGTCCTCATTGCAAAGCTAGGGGACCGTGCCGAAGCGTCCCTGAGTAAACGTGAGCTGACCCCCAGGCCAGCTGCTGCTAAACCGTTCCCACCCTTCCCAAGTAAAACACCTGAATGTGTGCAAAGACTTGAAAGCCTAGAGGAAGAGCCGTGGAGCCACACCAGCCACAGCACGCAGGCCGACTTGGGGCCTGCAGGCCAGCCAGGATGGTCCTGGCCCCGGGAGCTCTTCTGGGAGCTTTACCATTTCCCTGCCTGACGTACCCCGCCTGTCCCGGCCCCCATTGCTTTTTCCTTCCTCACCTCTGCCCGAGGAGAAATTCCAGTGGCAGGTATGGGTGACACATCCTCTTCTTTAGCAGGTGGCAGCCCGGCAACTCCTGCAGAAAGTCCAGCAGAGCCCCACTCGCACCGGGCCACGCACAGAGCCGTGGGCCCTACTCCCTCCCACCAGCCCAGCCCCGAGACTGCTGACGGGGCAGAGAATATGGCGTCAGGCACAGCTGCGGGGGCTCTTGCTGCCTGGAGCGCTGTTTATATTGACCTCAGCCCAGGCACACCTGGGGAGGGCTGGCCGGCCGGGTCACGCTGCCCAGCTCAGCCAATCCTCGCCCCTCAGGGGCATAAAGTTGCAGAAAATGGTCCTTGCTGCACCGGCCAGGTCCAAGGAACACGTGTAGGTCCTGAGGGTCAGGATAGACAAGGGGTGCAACTCCAGCTCGATTTCTAAGCATTTTGTCTGGTCCATGAGTGGGAGAAAACTTCAAGAAGACACTCTCCTAATGAGAGGCACCCAGGAGTCAGGGAGAGGAGGGGTGGTGGGTGAAAACAGAGGCCTGGCGCCCCAGCTGCAGTGGAAGCCTCTGGAAGACCCAGTGGAAGGAGGTCGCACAGAGTGAAGCCCAGGGTCACAGACCTGTCCCGGAGCTGCTGTTTGTTAGTTCAGGTCCTGCTCTGAGGTGCTTTGTGTCAGCTCTGACCAACAGGTGAGCAGGGGGTGCTCTGAAATAAGGGCTACGTGCACAATTGCGGTGTGCCCAGCCCTGCCGGGGTACTTGCCCAGGTGACCTCCATACCCTGGGAGGGGCCTGACCACGAGAGCCCCGTGGGCTGCTGGGTACCTGCTCAGCTGAGCCCATGACGGCCACTCCTTTCTGCCTCTGAGTTGCTTCCAACAGGACCGCAGTCACCTGAATTAGTCTGCTGTGACCCATCTGTCCCCCACTTTGCCTTTCCTCTCCCTCCCTACAATGATTCCAGTGACATTTCCAGCCCGGACCCCTCTCCCAGGCCAGACGCCTCCGTCCAGTCACTGCACCCCCATCTCCCTTGGGGGCTAGCAGGGCCTCAGAGGACTGGGATCCTGCAGCTCCCCACACCCAGGAGCAGCCCCACCTTCCCAGCTTGCTGAGCCCAGGCACCAGGTGTAACCGAGCAGGACCCTGGGGGGTCTTCCCAGGACAGAGCCCTCCCCCACACCCTCTGCTCTAGCTCCTCTGAAGTACCTGGAGAACAGTGTCTGACGCGTGCTTCCTCCACCACCAAGTGGAAGAAATTAACTACTTGATGATCATGAACAGGTAGCCCCGGAGCTTCTGGTGCCGAAGAATGTATAACGTTAAACGCCCGTTACCTCACCATCAACCAGAGAATTGTGCACCAGCTGATCACATACCCTGCGACGCCTCTCCTTCACTTGGCCTTTAAAATTGCTTTGCTGAAATGCCTCAGGGAGTTCGGGGTTTTAGAGCACAGGCCACCTGGCCTCCTTGTATTGGCACTTTGACTATTAAGGCTGCACCTTCCTCCACCACAGCCGGTGTCAGTAGACTGGCTCTGCTGCACCCGGGTGAGCGGACCCACGTTCGGTTCGGTAACACTGGGGCCCCCCAGGCTCCCACTCGCCTCGTGCCCCAGTGACTGTCAGCTCCTCCTCCACAGTCTTGTTAGAGGGACGGACCAGGCAGGAGGGGGAGGGAGCCCAGGCAGAGCCTTGGGACCGAGGGGTCCTTTCTGAGTCTGAGCTGGGAGTGGACGTGCAGGTGGTGAGTGTGATCCAGGAAAGCTGCCCTGGTGACGTGAGGCTGAACGTGCTTCAGTGACAAGCCTTCTGGATGATCCCAGAGCAGGATAGTGAGACGGATCCTGTTAGAAGAAGGTGAGTGACTCCCTCCCGGAGGATGCTCTGTGAGCTGGCCCCGGGAGGGGGTGAAGGGAACAGGCGTGGAACCTGCGGGGGGTGGGCAGTCCCCCTGGGTGGGCGGCGGGTGCGGACCCCACTCCGTGGTCCCACAGCCGTACTTCTGGCTGGAATCCTTGGCTTCTTGGCGCCTCAGCTTCCTGGTCTGCTCGTGGGGTGATGGTAGCACGGACTGACTAGTAATTTCCTCAGAACAGGGTAGAAAGGGGTCTAGTGGAAATTCCACGGAACACCGTCAGTATGGGAATCGCAGGCCCTGCTTCCCGCAGGTCTGTCTTCAGGATCAGGCGAGCAAATCCGAGCAGACATGCAGCAGAGCCTGGGGATGGGCTCCGTTTGGTGGGTCCCCCTGTTTCCTGAATCTC
>NW_021146164.1:24882-27977 GCF_002837175.3 Physeter macrocephalus
GGGGTGCAAGTAGGCAAATAACAAAACCAAAGCTGAGACCACCACAGCACAGGCTCTGTTCAGTGGCCAAAGAATGGAGAAGCGGGAACTAAATTTACAGATCACCTTCTCGCCCTCCTGGAGAGACTGCTTTAATTTTAAAGAGTAAAGACAAAAGGAGGAGGAGTGAGGGTGATGATGGGGTGAAGAGGCCTTCCGGGGAAGGGCGGGGGTTTTTCCAAGGGGGTGGGGCACCACCTCCTTTTACCCGTTTCTGGTCGTTCATGTCCAGTCATGGCCACCGGTAGGTGTGTCACTGAATATGCTGATATAGTAAATTCAACACGTGATGAGACTCAGGGTCTGTTAGAGGTCACATTCGTTGCCATCTTGGTCCCAGCTGGTTCCATCTGTTTGTTTGTAGCTTCCTTTCTTATCTCTGGACCCCTTAACTTAAATACTTAGGTGAACTCCTGCTGAAGTTGGGGGGTGGAGGACAGCCCTGAGGAAGGTGGGTGCACGGGTTTTGAGCAGGGCCTGGAACAGCTCTGACAGCAAGAGGCGGAGCCTGAGACGGGCGGTCAGTCTGACGCCAGCACTGGGGCCTGTGGTCGGCTTGCGGAGGTGGTCAGCGGGGCACGTGTCAGGGAAGGTTCTCGGTGTTTACACAGAAGATGTGAACGTTGTTCCACCCACTAGACGTGGAGGAGAGGGCTGGGGTCTGCAGGCCACCCTCACGTTCAGGGACTGGCTGGGAGGCTCACAGGACTCGGCACATGCTTGTGGCTTGTGTGCTCACAGCTGAGATGGGTCACAGCACGCAGTAGCGATGCAGGGAGGGAGGGCCCCTGCTCCCGTCACCTCCTGACCCTCCATGCCCCCTCATTCCCTCGAGGGTCTCTAGCGTGTCTCTTCCCCCAGCCACAAAGGGCAGAACCACGACAGTTACCCGCACCCCCGTGCCCCCAGGGAAGCTCATTAGAGGCTTGGCACTCGGCTGGGGGCCGGTCACTTGGTGTTCTCTGCCCTCACCCTCCAAAATGCTGGTGCCCAGAAGGGGAGCCGGGGTTCAGCATGAACCACATGGTTTGTGCACACAGCACAGGCGCAGGGGGCTGCCCCTAACGGGAGGTGGGAGGGCTTAGATCAGGGCAGGGACCTGCCCACCAGCTGCATTAGCTTCCCGGGACAGCTGGGACAAACGACCACAGACGGAGGCTCCGGGCAACAGACACCTGTCCTCTCGCAGTCCTGGAGACCAGACGTCTGAGATCAAGGTGTCCCAGGGCCGCGCTCCCTCCGGAGGCTCCAGGGGAGGGTCCTGCCTGCCTCTTCCAGCTTCTGGGGGCTCCAGGCGTCCCTGGGCTTGTGGCTGCATCCCTCCCGTCTCTACCTCCATCTTCACATGGTGCCTCCTGTGTGTCTGTGTCTCTCCTCTGGTCCCCTAGAAGGACACTGTCACTGATTTAGGGCCACCCTGATCCAGGATGACTTCATCTTCAGATCCGTAACTAATTATACCTGCAAAGACCTTACTTCCAAATAAGGTTCCATTCTCAGATTCTGGGGGGCATGATGTGGACATAACTTCTGGGGGGCCCCCATTCAACCCACCGTAGTATCCAGTTCCCAGACGCAAGCCGACCTTACTCAGGACAGCATCAAGCAGGTGATGTTCTGTTTCTGCACAGAGTTACCTCTTTTTTCTTGTGGTAACAGTGAGGTTGAGTGGGGGGCGCTTCTGGCTGACCTCCCGGCCATTCCAGGGACCACGCTGACGTGTCCTTCCCGGGAGGGTGCGAGCACGGCCAGGGCTCCCTGGGAATACTCCACACTGACCGCTCAGTGGTCAGACACCTGCATGGGCTGGACCGGGCCCCAGACCTCTGCACCTTCTACCACATCCACAGCCTGGTGGACTCTGTGCGGGCCTCTGACCAGGAGGTGTGAACCGGCAGGATCGGTGCGAGCCCTCCTGCCTGCCACGTGGCCCCCAGCCCACCACAGGCCTTCCAGTCCCGCCATGGACACCCCCATCGCATTAGCCCCCAAGAGGGCTTCTGGGAGGGGTGAAGCTTGACCATGAAGAAGACAGGGCAGGCCCTAACTGCAGCAGGTGAAGGCAAGGACTGGGGGTGCTTGGCTACTTGTCCCCCAAAGACCCAGAATGTGGGCTCTGACTTCATGGGTCCACCTCCACCTGGGCTCACCTGGGGGGTCTGTCCTTCCCGGGAGGGTGCGAGCACGGCCAGGGCTCTCTGGGAATACTCCACACTGACCGCTCAGTGGTCAGACACCTGCATGGGCTGGACCGGGCCCCGGACCTCTGCACCTTCTACCACATCCACAGCCTGGTGGACTCTGTGCGGGCCTCTGACCAGGAGGTGTGAACCGGCAGGATCGGTGCGAGCCCTCCTGCCTGCCACGTGGCCTCCAGCCCACCACAGGCCTTCCAGTCCCTCCATGGACACCCCCATCGCATTAGCCCCCAAGAGGGCTTCTGGGAGGGGTGAAGCTTGACCATGAAGAAGGCAGGGCAGGCCCTAACTGCAGCAGGTGAAGGCAAGGACTGGGGGTGCTTGGTTACTTGTCCCCCAAAGACCCAGAATGTGGGCTCTGACTTGATGGGTCCACCACCACCCGGGCTCACCTGGGGGGTCGCTGCAGGGAGAGCGCATCCTTGGGTGATTTTCCAACTCTCCCTACTCCCAGCTTCACCCCCTGGGCCCCCCTGGCCCAATAATAGTCTTTAAATAGTGTCGCTCACCAACAGGCCTACGTGGGAGATTTTAGTATTGTGTGGGAGTCCAGCGCCCATGTGTCCTGGGTGTCTGGGAGGGGAGGGAGCCTCGCTCTCACGTTCCTGCCCCAGGGCACCTGGGGTCAGGGCAGCAGACCCAGGCTCTGTTCTGGCAGAAGCGCCCTCTCTGTGAACAAGTCTTCCCCCCTCCCCTTATCCTCACTGGAGGCTCAGGAGGCCACACAGCATCGGGGCACCTCCAGCACCAGGACCCCACCCTAGGCAACTTCTCAAAAGCAGGGACCAGGCCTGGGGACGGAGGGGAGGAGGGGGCCGGCCTCTTCGGGATCCCCGGGGCTAGGATGCCTCCTACGCA
>NW_021146165.1:0-498 GCF_002837175.3 Physeter macrocephalus
GTCGGCATTGACACATATGGTCTACCGTAGGCTCAAGTGACTCCCTTTATATGTGGACCCAAGCTGACACTGGATTTGTCAATTATGTTGGAGAAAGCAATGTTCTCTTAAAGGCAGCCGCCTTTGGTCTATGCAGTTCCATAGCAGGAGGCAGTGAAAATGGCCATGGCGGCATAGGACTGTCAAATCTACGCATCAGAACTGGAGGTGTAATGTCACTCGACAGAACCCATAATCAGTTCAGTACTGCAGTGTGAACCACAGGGTCATCAAAGAGGAAGGATAACTCAAGAGTCCATGTGTGACAGATGCTCAGGACTGTGCACTGCACATGGCAAATTCATAGTGACAAATCAACGTCAGGCTAAAAGATTCCTCCTGGTTCGAAGTTCACAGGTCAGAAATTTCAGTTAAATGGCATAGACTAATGGACATCCTAGTGAGGCTAAAACCAAAGAGAATTTATCTTTGTCTCAAATGCCATTGAGTTTCTTCTAT
>NW_021146165.1:1820-2543 GCF_002837175.3 Physeter macrocephalus
TGTACATAGTGTCCTCCCCACATTCATGTTCACCTGGAACCTGTGAATGTGTCCAAGTAAATTCTTTTTTCATATACATTCGAGATAAGATGACATCATACTAGATTGGGGTGAGCCCTAAATGGGTTCTGTGGGTTGTTCCGTCTTCTCTTTTTCATATATGTCATCTTTTTCAGCAGAAGTGTTTGGCTAATATTGGGAAGTAAAACGAGTAAGCAAGGATATGATCAGATTCCTTGGACATTCTTGTTTCTTAAAAAACAACTGCTTTCTTTACGTGTTAGAAGTAAGTTCAGATTCAAATGGAAAGCATGGCCTCCGAAGCTGTTAACACTTTCACTTAGTCTTGGATGTGACCAGTAGCACAGAATTCTGGTGGAACTCAGTAAGACTCCAAATGGGTACCAGATAAGCATGTCATGGAAAGCACACCATAAGCAGGGTGAAAACTAGATGTGAATAGGGCAGCAGGAATTGTGGTAGGCACACACATATTGCACATGTCTCCTCTGCTCATGGGTATATTTTATTGTCCCGTAAACTTTACTTAGAAAACGTAAGTTCAAAGATAAAATCATTAAGTCATTAAGAATTTCAAGACAGCAATAGCAGAGCATGAAACCAAGCAAGCATGGGGCCCTTCTGAGCATGGTTCATCCCGGACTTGGTAAACTGGTAAAACAGCCAAGGCTGTGAGATACCCACAGCATGTCAGTGACAGGA
>NW_021146165.1:2871-3670 GCF_002837175.3 Physeter macrocephalus
TAATTTATGGACACTTAGGACTTTGGATTTTTAACCCACAATAACAAGAAAACTTCATTTCAAAAGAAAGTGTGAGGTCTTCAGGTTTGCTTTGGTTATTGAGGGTCCTTCGTGGTTACATATCAATTTTGGAGTAGTTTCTTCTATTTCTGCAAAAATAGGGGATTTTGATAGGCATTGCATTAAATCTGTAGATAGCTTTGTGTTACATGGACATTTTAAAATAGTTCATGAACATGGATGTCTTTCCATTTATTTATGTCTTCCTTAATTTCTGTCAATAATGCTGTAGTTTTCAGTGTACAAGTCTTTCATGTGTTTGGTTAAGCTTATTCCTAAGCATTTTATTCTTTTTGATGGTTTTGTAAAGGAATTGTTCTCCTAATTTCTTTTTCGGGTTGTTCATTGTTAATGTACAGAAATGCAAGTGATGCGTGTATGTAGATTTCATATTCTGCAAACAAACTTTGCTAAATTGGTTTATTCTAATAGATTTTTTGTTCTAATAAATATTTTGTGAAATATTTAGCATTTTCTACATCTTTTTCAATAGTTTCCCTTTCAGCCTAAGTGTATCCTTAAATCTAGGGGACATTTTGACCCCCATCTTAGGCTTTCATCTTATTTGTCAACTTATTCAGAGTCTTAGTTAGTTAGTGTTCTCCTTATTGTTTGCCACTTTGGAGAATCCAACAAAATGTTCTACTCAAGGTGAGACCTCTTTTCTCTTCCACCTCTGAACCTGAATGTCACTTACTACTTACTTCATTCTCTTAGAACTTAGCATTCGAAGTTTAAA
>NW_021146165.1:3702-4109 GCF_002837175.3 Physeter macrocephalus
CTTTCTTAAAGGAGGTCAATATGCTCACCGAATTCAAGACCTCTGGTGAGTTGTGTCAAGTGTGTAGGAATCATATTAACTTGTTGGCTGTTAGCCCCCCTGGAAACATTTCTAAAGTGGCGTTTGAGCTCGTTATTCAGGTTTATTGGAAACCGCATTAAAGAGTTTAACAGAATAAGAGTAGGCTGGTCATTCCTAAAGCAGAGTTTATCCAAGGGTGACCTTGTAGCCACCTGCATCAGGCTCATCCTCGTTGAGTCATTGAGTGCCCTCAACCCCCCTAAACTCTAAATTCCTTATAGACAAGAATTATGTTTTATAGCTCTTGTTCCCCTTCCCTATACCTAAACATGCCTGGAATAGAAGGTGCCTCTACGAACAGGTGTTGCTTTATTTTAAACTACATT
>NW_021146165.1:4715-9871 GCF_002837175.3 Physeter macrocephalus
TTTTAATTGCAAACAGATAATAAGCAAAGTGAAAGGAACTTCTTCCAGCAAAGTAAAGGCCAAAGTTCAAAAAGTCAAATTAATATGGGATTTGTTACTATTCTAAATTGTAAAGAACACTGACAAGAAATATCACAGTGCTGGTTGCTATGATCATCTTTTCATTTTCCATTACGGCTGTTTATATTATCTTCATGGGATTTCACTGCAGTTATCAAGGTTTCTTAATAGTCAAATTAAAAAACAAAATCCCTTGGAATGCCAATACAAGGAAAAATGAGTCAGAACATGAAAAAATGTTTTAGACAAGTTGACAACATATATTCTTTGCTCGTTTCTCTTTTTGAGAGACGTTCTATCTTATTCACACCCATATGTACAATAGACTGAATAAAATACAACCCCATCACTCAATGGTGATAAAAAAAAGAAAGACAAGCTCGTTCCAGAAAATTCCTCTATTTATTCCTAGTATCTTGTTGCATCTGGCAAAAAAGAGCATTTTGAAATATTCTTTAAATTTTTGTATTTTATTTTATAATAGTTTGCTTATTTATCTCAATGTAAATATTAAAAACGCATGAGAAATATTTGAACATTTGGCAGGCTTTATTACTGGGAGACTATGTACATGAGCAAGTGAAAAGACATCAATGAAATAATATATGATAACCAAGAGTCAGATATAGTAAGTCAATCAAATAGAATGTAGATCCCAGAAACATATCCACACATATTAGGACAATTGATTTTTCAACAGAGCTGCAAAGCCAATTTTGAGGAGAGAGGATAGTCTTCTTGACAAATGGTGCTGGAAGCATATAGCACACGGATATTGTGCCTGGATAGCCATATGCAAAATATGACCTTTGATCCCTACTTCCCACCATATAAAGAATTAACTAAATGTAGATCAAAACATAAATCTCTAAAACGTGGACAGAGCTTCACTGGCGGCGCAGTGGTTGAGAGTCTGCCTGCCGATGCAGGGGACACGGGATTGTGCCCCGGTCCGGGAGGATCCCACATGCAATGGAGCAGCTGGGCCCGTGAGCCATGACCGCTGAACCTGCGCATCCGGAGCCTGTGCTCCGCAATGGGAGAGGCCATAAGAGTGAGAAGCCTGCGTACAGCCATAAAAAACGCAAAACCAAAAAACTTGGGCAAAATCCTTTTGACCTTGGGTTAAGCAAAGATTTCCTAGATATGACACCAAAAACAAGATCCATAAAAGAAAAAAAGTGATAAATTGGGTTTCATCTTTGGAAGCCATTATTAATAAAAGAAAAGCCACAGGTTGGAAGAAAATATTTACAAATTATATACCTGAGAAGACAAGTATTGGTGAGGCAGTGTAGGAACTGGAAGTCTTTTACACTGCTAGTGGGAAGGAAAATGGTACATTCACTTCAGTCAACGGTTTGGCTGTTTCTTTATAAGTTGAACATACACCTACCATATGATCCAGCCTTTCTGCACCTAGATATTTATGCAAGAAAAATGAAAGCATATGTTCATACAAAGACTTGTACATGGATCATCATAGCATCTTCATTTTTAATAGACAGAATTGTAACAACCTCGAGCACCCATCAACAGGCTAATGAATAAACGTACTGTGGTATACTCATACACTGAAACACTACTCAGCAAAGCAAAGAGATAAACTATTGATAGCTACAAAAATATGAATTACTCTCAAAAAAATTACATTGTGTGAAAGAAGCTAGGTAAGAGTCCTCACTGTGTGAATCCATTTATATAAATTTCTAGAAAAATGCAAACACATCTCTAACGATAGAAAACAAAGTGATAAACTATTGATACCCACAAAAATATGAATTACTCTCAGAATAATTACATTGAGTGAAAGGAGCCAGATAAAAGAGTCCCCACTGTGTGAATCCCTTTATATAAATTTCCAGAAAAATGCAAACGCATCTCTAACGTTAGAAAGCAGCATATCAGTGGTCACTTGGCGATGTGGAGGGGTGGAATGTGAGGGGAAAAAAAGGGGCTTTATGAATGAGGCATAAAAACACTTGCAAGTGCTGGATATGTTCCTTTTCTTGATTGTGTTGGCAGTTGCATGGGTATATGCATATTTCAGAACTTAAATTTTGTTCTTTAAGTATGTGCAGTGTACTGTGTGTCCGTTATATTTAACAGGGCCATTAAAAATAGGATAAGAACAGACGTTTGTCTCAACAAATAAATGTAGCAAAGAACAGAACAGTCAAGTACAGTATGATCTCTGTCAGTTGAATTTTCCTATAGTTTATTTCCCTCAAAAAATATATCCCAGTTCTTAAAAGAGATGGGACTCTTAATAAAAGGTAAAAAAAAGCCTGGCAAAGCCATCAGCAGGGTGAGCCTCAGCTACTTTTCAATTGTGAGACACTAGGTGCACGGTGCAGACGTGCTAGGATGTTTGTTCTTCCTGCCCAATATTTTAGAGAGGATATGAAACACCCCCGTTAAATGCCTGCAAGTGATGGCCAGAGTGGAGTTTGGAGAATGATGGCTGTGATCTTTAATATGGTTGTGCCTTTGTAAAGAGTCTCACTCAGAATTTCCAGGGTAATTTTGGAGTCAACTTTTTTTTGTTTTTTGGATGATATATATGTCTAACTCACCTCAGGAGTATATCCATGTAGACTTGATGTTAGGGACCAGCCGGTGTAAATTTGTGTGGTTATCTCCTGACCTAACCTTTTAGCTTCTTTTTGTTCCTTGATTGTAGTTAAGCTTCATCTTGCCTCAGAGCCTTTGTATTTGCTGGTCCCATGTTTTAGAAATATTATTTCCAGAAAAATTTTCCATAAATGATTCCTTTCTATTCTTTGGCACTCATCTTTTAAAGATACTTTTTCCTTGATTGTCCTACTAGCCTAACTTATTCCCAATTTATCAGATTACCTTACTTCTTTCACAGAATAATAATAAAAACAAATATTATATTTGGTGTCTCTTTGTATTTAGAGGAACTTCTTCACAGAGAATTCAAGCCCCACAGTGACAGAGGTTGTTACTTTCTTATCCCTTATTCTGGGTCTTAGAACTGTGTCTGGCATGTAGTAATCACTCGAGGTCTGCTGACTGTGTAAAGAATATGTGAGTAGATGAACAGATTTGGAGTTATTTGAGGTCACTCTTAATGATGGCTGGTGGTGGTGATTAAATTGAAAGTGTAGGTTTTAGAGTTGGAAGTGATCTTGCTGAGTCTTACAGCTATGGTAAAACTCCGTACTGTAGCATCCCTGACAGATGATCAAGTCTGACCTTGAATAACTCTATATGGAAGACCCTAACTAGGGCAACCTCCTAGCTTTCTTCAAGCAGATCACAACCTTCCATGGGAGTTTGCTCCCTATTATTCAGCAGTAATTAGGAGAAAACGGTTTGATTTACCCAGAATCATCTTCTCTCAGTCTCCTTGTTCTAGTTCCTAGAGAATAGACAGGACAGAGTTTCCTCTAAATTACATCCTTTGGGTTTGCATTCCTGCTTGTAATAAAATAAGCACCATGCTATGGCAAAATTCCCCTTGATTGTCTGCCACTTGGTGCTACATTCCTTGTCAGCGTTTAGAAATAATGTGTCTTAATGTTCCACATTATAACTGATGGAGTACAGAAATAAAAGAGATCTCGGTGTTAAGTCAGAAGCAATCAAACAGTTATTTTAACTTACCCTTTTAATGTATTTAATGCTGACACTGTGAGGAATTGAGCAGTATAGTCACCGCGTTATTGCCATTGCTGAAAACATGTGTTTATGGTGAAATTTATGGTCACTTTGAAAGCATTCGCTGATGGGGGAATTGTCAGCTACATCTTAGAGCTCTGAGCATGTCTCAAAAAGTTGTGATACGAAACACCTCTGCCTTTTCTTGTATTTCTGTTATGTTCAACTACATCACAAAAAGCATTCTTCATATTCCTGAAATATTGATGGGCTTAGTTGAAATTCTTTTGGGTCCTAAGGGACCAACATGTGTGCATGCTAGTGTCAAGTTACACAGAGCCTGGATGTTTGACTACAGACTGAAAGCCCCATGGAGTCGTTTTTTCACATCTGATCACCAATGTGTATGAATGGGAGAAAACCAAAGTTCTGGTTTGTTCGATCAAGGGGAGCCACGCTCCTTTTACTTTTGCTGTGACAAGCAAGTAAAGAGGTGTAAAATATCTGAAAAGAGCCTCTTAGGGTTTGGTAGAACGCTTAAGTGGGATGTAGAGAATATACAACAAAAAGAAAAGCAAGTGAGTACTGCTGGCAAACGTTTTTAAGGACAGCTAACGAAATAATAATAGTAGTAACAATAATAGTAGGATTGATTTTAAAAGACTTAAGAGTGGCATGGATTCCTAACCACTCTACATGTATTAACTCTACACCACAACTCTGTAAAATGGGTGAGGTTATTAAGCCCTTCTTTTTCAAAGAGGAAGTGAAACACAAAGAAGTACCACTCCTGAAGTCACACCACTAATAAGTGGTGGAGCTGGGGAAAAAAGATCCTGGCAAATTAATTTCAGAGTTAGTGCTCTTAACCAGTAGGTTATGTCCCACAGGTAATATTTGCACGTTTTGAAATCACTTTACAAATACTGTTTTTACCCCTAAAGTGCACAAGAAATACCCAGGGAAATTGGCATTATAATTATTTTTATATCCTTGCCAATAATCTGTTAACTTTTGGCAGTTTAGTATCCTTCCCCAGCTTCTTTTTGTTGTTGTTGTTGTTGTTATTGTTGTACTCGGGCCTCTCAATGTTGTGGCCTCTCCCATTGCGGAACGCAGGCTCCGGATGCGCAGGCTCACGGGCCCAGCCACTCCGTTGCATGTGGGATCTTCCCGGACCGGGGCACGAACCCGTGTCCCCTGCATCGGCAGGTGGACTCTCAACCACTGCGCCACCAGGGAAGCCCCTTCCCCAACTTCTTAAAAATTCAGCCTATAATCCAAAAAAAATAAGGGCTAATCAAAGTAAATGTATTGTAAATCCAGTTCAAGAGAGCAACTAAAAAACTAAGGCCCCCAAGGATATAAAAGAGAAAAAGCAAAAGAGAAGAGACAAGAAGCCCAAACCCTATGATTAAGCTCCACGTTGTTAGGTAAAGGGGCATTTAATTAATGCTTCTTTAATACCT
>NW_021146165.1:10436-15120 GCF_002837175.3 Physeter macrocephalus
GCATCGGCAGGTGGACTCTCAACCACTGCGCCGCCAGGGAAGCCCCTTCCCCAACTTAAAAATTGAGGCTATAATCCAAAAAAATAAGGGCTAATGAAAATAAATGTATTGTAAATCCAGTTCAAGAGAGCAACTAAAAAACTAAGGCCCCCAAGGATATAAAAGAGAAAAAGCAAAAGAGAAGAGACAAGAAGCCCAAACCCTATGATTAAGCTCCACGTTGTTAGGTAAAGGGGCATTTAATTAATGCTTCTTTAATACCTGTGCACAGAGGCATGGCTCTACAGAAGCCAAGGAGTCTCCCTTTCATCACTGATTCATGGTATGCTTCTGGCAGGATCACTTCCTTCTTTGAGCCTCAAAGCTTTTCATCAATACAGTGAGGGAAAGGGAACAAGGTCAGGTCTCACAAACCAGCTCTCATGTCCTCTCATGTTACCTGTGAGTGTAGGTAAGTGCCGAATGTCTTTAACATGACAGATTATATTTTTTCTTAACCATTTCTCCTCTCCTGATTTTTACATAATTTCTAATACATAGTTGAATAGTAGAAAAGAAAAAATACACACTGAAAAGTAACTGATACACTAACTTTCCATTCTCATTTGACTGCGAATTCAGCCAAAAGCCTTCTGTAGAATTCTGATGCAGACCATGAAAACACACTGTAAGTGTTGCAAAGTCTTTTCCATATTTGGTAGTCCTGTGATTTCCATTGTCAGAACTATCTTGGACTGTCATCTGAAAGTCTATCAAAAAGAAATTAAGGGGCTTCCCTGGTGGTGCAGGGGTTGAGAATCGCCTACCGATGCAGGGGACACGGGTTCATGCCCTGGTCTGCGAAGATCCCACATGCCGCAGAGCGGCTAGACCCGTGATCCATGGCCACTGAGCCTGCGCGTCCAGAGCCTGTGCTCCACAATGGGAGAAGCCACAACAGTGAGAGGCCCGCGTACCACAAAAAAAAAAAAAAAAAAAATTAAGTAATAGGAATTCATAGCAATGGTATTGGAGAAAGAAATCCTTGAACTTATCTTACTGCGTGAACCTTCATCCATGTACAAAATCAACAAGAACGGTTAAACTTTAAAGGCAACATATTCCCATGAATAGAAGGGAGCACATAACACAAATAATATACAATGCTAACATGTACATACACATATATACAAGTGGTCTTGAAATATATTCCCAGATATTAATTGGATTAAAATTTGGGGCAATAAAGCATTTTTTCTCGAAATGACATTATTCTTTTTTTTTTTTTGTGGTATGTGGGCCTCCCTCTGTTGTGGCCTCTCCCGTTGCAGAGCACAGGCTCCGGACGCGCAGGCCCAGCGGCCATGGCTCACGGGCCCAGCCGCTCCACGGCATGTGGGATCCTCCCAGACCGGGGCGCGAACCTGGTTCCCCTGCATCGGCAGGCGGACGCGCAACCACTGCGCCACCAGGGAAGCCCCAGAACATTATTCTTTAAGGCACATACAGACACGTATATCTGCCCTGCTGGCCTCTCACAGATTCAGTTGATTCCAGTCATGTCCCCAGTCCATTTCCCTATATATTTATTCTCGGATTAGTGATTTTTGAACAGGTATTCATCTCTTTAGAAATACCTGTGCCATGACCTTAGAGTACTCAGATTTCTTTTTGGCATTTGGTGGCATATGATGGGGAAAGTAGTGAGTTGTATGACAGGAGAGGTACAAGGTGAACCTTAGAGTAAGTAAGACTTTATGCATAGTTCTTAATCCCAAAAGGAAAAGAGAAGGATAGCAGCGAAACTCATTGGAATAAAGGACCTCTCAGATGAATGAGCATTAGGATAATTCATTGGTTACTGACTGTCCAGTCAGATTAGGTTATAAAGGATTCCTGAGTGACTGCATCACTTTATGAAAAGATCTACCTAACTATAGCTTACTTTTGCTGGACTTAGTTTAGATGGCAATAATATGCAGAGAGAATGGCAATTCTGAATTCCTGTCTTCCCCAAATTGAAGACACTCGTTAAGGTACAAGTTTCCCCAAGACTGCAAATGATTTATCCATACTATACTAACTGAGACTGTGTCTTACCATTCTTGTTTGTTAAAGGAGATAACAAGGCTAACTTTGAGTAACAGCAGGATACTTAGAAAATACTTTCAGGTTAAGTTTTGTAAACAAAGTTCAGTGTTTACCCACCAAAAGCAAATCAGCTCATTTAGTATTGCAGGAAATGCCCTCATAATTTTTCATTGCCACTAAAGGAACTTAAAACACCTGTTGGATATATTCCCTCGTAGAATGCCATTTGTGCACTTATTCCTAATAGGACCTGTTATTTTTAAATGCAAACTCATAAGGCTCAGAATTGATACTCAGTATTTTTAGTGATCACATGGTTTAGGGTTCTCAGATTTGGGCTCAGACTTGCATTTCAAGCATTGCAATCTGGGCTTGTTAAATGATTTCCTTGCAACCAGGAAAAATTGTTTATCTGAATCTAAAGTCCAATTAAAGAAATGTGATAGTGGTGATAGTAGTTGATGAAGCAGACTAGCATAGCAGCGAGGGCAATTACAGACAAATTACATTTAACCTCTCTGTGCCTCAGTGTCTTCCTCTGAAACTGAGTTTCTTCATCAATGGTGATAAATACTAGTACTAATCTGACAGAGTTATTGTAAGAAATGAAGGAATTCACAAATTTCCTAAAGGCCTAATGTTTGGCTTGTCATTACTAAATGCTGGTAATTATTAGTAAAACAATATCCTTCTATTATTTATTATATCAAAATAATAATGTTAAAAGCCTGTTATTTTAGTAGTTCTATTTTTTGGTCATATGGTTTAGACTAAATCATATTGTTTAAATGTGAAACCAAGAAGAAAAACAGTTGTATTTTGTTTTTTTTAACCTGGTCAAGGAACCCAAATCACCTAATTCAGAAATGTTTCTAACTTGGCATCTGCTTTGAATCTGTCACAGCCAGAGAAAGTTTATTGTCTCAGAAAGTGACAGCCTTGTATTTGTGTAGCATAAAAAAGAAGATACATGCTAGATAAGATATATACCCCTTATCATAGTCATGCCACGTATAGTGCAACGCTATTCCTGCTGGGTTCAAACGCTGTGATCCAGAGCCTGCCATTACCTATTATCAGGAGCAGGAAAGCGTAAGAACCGTTATGTGTTTGCCCTTAAGCTGGTCTACAACACAGATACTGTCAATCAGCCTCTGATAGTACCCTCCCCGTGGACAACCTTCTGCGCTCTTTTGAGCATGCTCAGATGGAGTCTACCATCAGTGTGGTGGAAGTTCACTTCGCTTCAGGTGTGTCCAGGGTCAAGGGTGAAATTAACAAATACTAACCAAATTTGTGGCTGTCCAAACTAGGAAAATAGTTAAAGGATCAGGACATGAAGTATCAGGCAAATACTCATTTGGCGTCAACCCAATAAAAAAGCTTCTTGGTGAGAAAAAAGTTGCCAAAGATGAAAGCGCAGAATACTGCTACTTTAGCCTAACCACAGTATCAAAGCAAATAACACACATACACACAAACGCAGAAGGAAGCCCTCTTCACACTAATGCCCCAAAGTCCTTTATGGGTCTTCACATTGAGCAGATTAGGTAGGTTGGTGGTTGTCCTTTACGGAGTGGGTCCACCTAACAAGACTGGTTACTAACAGAATATCTCTGTTTTGTCATTTAATAGACATCCGAAACTTAAGATACCTTGCAATCATCCTTTATGGAGTGGGTCCACCTAACAAGACTGGTTACTAACAGAATATCTCTGTTTTGTCATTTTATAGACATCCCAAACTTAATATACCTTGCAATCAAATACACACATAGTCACTCATGCTTTTCCTGTAGACTTTCCAAAATAGAAAAGGGCAGCTCCATTCTTCCTGGTGCTCAGTTCCAAAATTTGATTCATCTTTGACGTTTTTCTTTCCCTCTCCTTCCACATCCAATACGGAAGGAAAATGTGTCAGCCCTATCTTTGAGATAGAACCAGAATTTGACAGTTTCTCGATTTTTCCACTGTTACCACTCAGGATTAAAATTTTGTTGTCTGTCATCTTAATTATTATCCCTCTGAAATGTGTCTTTAACACAGTGGCTGGACAACACATTGAGAATCTAAGTCAGAAGAATTATGTGACTTCAGTGTCTTCCCCGTCATCATAGTTGAAGCTGAAGTCCTTAAAATGCTGCAAAGTTGCTACATGATTACCCTCCACATTATATATTTGATCTCATCTCCTCCACCTCTACTCCTTGCTCACTCTTTTCCAAACACCTTATACTCTTTAGTCCTTGATGTTCAACAAGTATAGTAGGCAGACATTTTCACTTGCTGTTCCCTTTACCTGAATTGCTGTTGTCTTTACTATCTACTGTACTCATCCACTCACTTTTTTAGGTCTTTTCTCAAATATCACTGTCTCCATTATGAGGCCTTGCTTGGATTCCCTGTAATAACCTGCAGCCCCACTAATACACCCTACCTCCTTAGAAGCCTCCCTTCTGCTGTAGAATCTGTTGAATGAATGAATGGAGTGAGCTATGTCTAATTTCCAAAAAAATAAACATCAACCGTAAACACTTGTTGAGAGATGGGTTCAGGGTATAAAGAATAAAAGAAGTGTAAATTCAGGCCTTGCCATTCACCATCCATTCCCTCA
>NW_021146165.1:18452-26900 GCF_002837175.3 Physeter macrocephalus
GTCAGATAGAATTTTGGAGTATTCTCTTTCTCTCTCTTGTAGACAGCCACTATCATTTGGTAAGCCATAAGCCTTCTTTTGCTTTGACTGTGGTTCATGTGTTTGCTGGATTTCTAAAATATATTTTTAGTATTTACTTGTTTAGATTGCAAAGATTGGGCTATATTTTTAAAAGATTATCCCTTCATTTTGGAAGGCCTTTAAAGTTGTGTTATTGCATGCAAGAGAGCTATGGAATTCTGGACTCCATATTTTCATTTTTACTTTTTTTTTCTCAGACTTTGAACCAACAATGGCTAAGAATGAGAGGAACTCAGACCCACATATTTTTTTCCCTTATAAAGCACAGAGAATATGGGAAAAAAGAAATTGGGAAATTGTTTTGCTTCTCTTCCTCCTCCTTTTTGGTCAGTTACCTTAGTCGTCCACCTCACTTTGTATGTCTAGCCTGGCTTCAGAAAGACCTGAATTTGATGAACTACACGCTGTTTCAGTAGTAGATTGCTAGAAGGAACCAAGATCCAGACGACCTTAAATGGCGGCTTCATGGAATTATATTCAAGAAGGATGGTCCAGCCAATTTCCTCACTTCCATTGTGAAAGGAGTTCCCTGTTTCTAAGAAAATGGACCCTTTTCTGGATCCTTTCTCTCCCCTGAACTTGTAAACAGTTTAACAAGACATATGTGGGACTGCCATAAGGCATCTACATCTTATCTCCCTCTCTGGTATCTAACCTCCCTGAGAACGGGGGGTACATCTCTGTGTTCTGTGCAGTTCTCAGCACAGTACTATACACATAGTAAATATTTGGTAAATGAACAAATAAGTGAATGAGTCACCATGAGAAGGGTATTCTCTCATTCTTTCTCTCTTTTTCCACTTTCAAGTTTCTTTAGTTAGTTTCCTTAGACAACAGGTTTCGTTGTAGCTACACAGTGTCCAGGTTCACAACATGTTGCAAATAGCTGCTAAGAGCATCCCTCCACCACTTTAGAATAGCTTGCTCTCCCTCTCAAGTGGAGAGAGCAGGATTCAATATTTATTCAGTGCCTTTGTTTACTTGGCATTTAGAGGCACTAGGGGCATTAGTGCGCTACACTCAGTGAAATGCCTGTTTTGTTTGTAATTTTCCTTTGCGAAAAACAGC
The DNA here is from genome assembly GCF_002837175.3 of Physeter macrocephalus. NCBI lineage: Eukaryota > Metazoa > Chordata > Mammalia > Artiodactyla > Physeteridae > Physeter > Physeter macrocephalus. Next base: position 19,602 of record NW_021146165.1, read on the forward strand.
TATCCACAAAGGTGTTTTGTTCCAATTTTCCATCCTTTTAGATTGATAAAAAACATTTTAACTGTGTAGAAACAGCAAATGAATAGAAAGAACTTTGCATTACATTTAATAAAAGTTTAGGGAGATCTTTGTGGTACCTTAGTGAAGTTATTTGGGGAAACTTTAGCCATGTACATTGTGTTGGAGAGGCACCAAGAATTCAAGAATTCTCAAAGTTTGAGTACACAGTTGCCTTACATGTAGGCATGGTGGCAGCCATGTACATAACAGTGATGTGGAGGATGTTGTATTAGTCATCTCTTGCTGTGATAATGCTTTGGAACAAATCTCCCCAAAACTCAGTTACATAAGTAAGAATTTATTTTTCTGGGACCTATGGGCTAGCTGCAGTGGCTCTCTTTTACACCTCTAAATGGAGGGTATTGCTCCATGTTTTGAGTCAGTTTGAGGTCTGTCCCACACATCTTACTGTGGAGCCCAACTGTGAGGCTGCAGCTCCCAGGCCCTGTCTTCTCACGAAGTTCACTGAAACATAAGAGGTGAGCCCAACCACACAGGCCCACTTAAGGCTTCTACGACTCATTTAAGGCCATCATGTCAGCCCTTGGAATCCTCAGAACCCCCTGGGCTCAGGATGCAGCTTCTGTAGCCCATGGCAACCTGCGGAGAGGGGGCGGGGCTGCAGGAGGGTTGAGCACCGCCTTTACTGAGGGTGTAGGTGTGGCCACGTCTGCTGTGACTGAACAAAGGCAGGGGAGCAGGGAGTCCAGAGCAGGGCCCTCAGAGCCTGGCAGGCCCAGGCGGGCGGCACAAGCATCTAGGCCCAGGCCAAAGAGCGCCGTCATGGTCTGCGCGGCAGGCCGGCCTCTCACCTTGCCACTCAGGCCGCCCTCCTACTTGAAGTGTGTGTGGAACGTGTCTGCGGAGTACACCTCGCTGCCCAGGTAGCCATAGGACTGGGCGTTGTAGCTTCTTGCCAGGTGGCCGAAGGTCTCAGAAATGTGGGTCCCTGGGACACACGTGGAGAGGCTCCTGCCGGGGCCCCCTGGCTGCTCAGTGCCCCTGCCTCAGAGCGGAGGGGGGCCTCAAAGGACTCAGCCCTGTCTGAGTCCCCTGCCATTAGAGGGAGTATTGGCTCAACACTTCTAGATACCGGGACGTTGCAGGCAATTCAGTGGAGGGACAAATAAATCTTTGCCGACTTTCCGCTGAAGCTCACGAGGGTTCACTCCTAAACCTCTCACAAGGTCAGCTGCCGCCGAGGCTCCGATGGATGAGTCAGGGCTCGCCCTCCACCATGGGGAGATCGCTGGTTAAAGCGCTCACGAGGGAGTGAACCACGTGTCTTGCACGGACATGAACGGGCAAACCTCGTCAATGCGTTCCGTCCGGGGAAGGAAGCCCTCTCCTGCCTCTTCCAGGCTCTCCGGAAAGCCCGTGCAGATACGCCCACCACACCCTCGGACTCTGTGGGCCACAGCGGGAGGGACCAGCCCAGGAACCGAGGCAGGAAGAGGCCAATGGTCAGCGTGCCTCGGCCGGAGCCCGTCAGTCGGTCCCCCTTCACACACCACCAGACGATCCTCTTGACCTGAGCAGTAGACGCCAACCGACCGCTAAGGTGAGCCCGGCGCACGCTTGGCTACCTGGCGCGGCTGGGACCCCCAGGATCTCCTGGCAGAGGGGGGCATTCTTCTGGGGTGGGTCCGGGGATGCCTGCATGTGCAGGGCCTGGTCCACCTTGGGCAGCACAATCTGGAGCAGGTTGAAGAGGCCTGGGGATTGGGAGGAAGGAGACGGCACTGGCACCATGTCCAGGCCGCGCATTCCAGCCGGGTGGTCCGGGAGCCCCCTTCCCTTTGCTTGGTTCGGCAGCAGCTGGGTTGGCCTGCCAGGACTTGATGAGCTTGTCCAGCAGCTCCTGGGGGACGGTGCTGCCCCGTGCCCTACCGAGACTGGCAGCAGCCCCAGGGCCTCACAGGGTGTGGTGCTCCCGGCCCCAGAGACTTCCCTCTGGTTCTCATCACCGGCTGTCACCAGACTTGCATGCAACATTCCTTTATTTTCTCTTGTCTTTCTTCAGTCACTGAGCCACACAAAGGGGTGAAGCCCTGACACTCGCTGCCACATGCATGGACGTTTAGCACACGACGCTCAGCGAGAGAAGTCCGACACAGAAAGACACACAGGGTGTGACCCCACTGAGGGGAAACGTCCAGTACAGGTAGATCCACAGACTCAGAGAGTGGGTTCCTGGTTGTCAGGGGCTGGCGAGGGGACGGAGTGATAGGTAAGGGCGTGACGGACCTTTTTGGGGTGATGGAAATGTTCCAAAACATAGCAGTAGTGATGGCTGCCCAGCTCAGCAAACTGTCCCCACGTGCTCCGGTGCAGTCTGTGAGAGCATCGCTCTCAGGACACAGGGCTGACCGCAGGAAGACTGAACGAGCACTGGGTCCAGGGCCCAGACGCTCAGTTGGGGCCCCCCGCATTGGCAAGTCACTGGGCCTTGCTGAGCCTCCAGGGAGACTGGCAGCAGCCGCAGGGCCTCACAGGGTGCGGCGCTCCCGGCCCCAGAGCCTTCCCTCTGGTTCTCATCAAAGGCTGTCACCAGACTTGCATGCAACGTGCCTTTCTTTTCTCTTGTCATTTTTACGTCCCTCGGCCACGCAAAGGGGTGAAGCCCTGACACTCGCTGCCACATGCATGGACGTTTAGCACACGACGCTCAGCGAGAGAAGTCCGACACAGAAAGACACACAGGGTGTGACCCCACTGAGGGGAAACGTCCAGTACAGGTAGATCCACAGACTCAGAGAGTGGGTTCCTGGTTGTCAGGGGCTGGCGAGGGGACGGAGTGATAGGTAAGGGCGTGACGGACCTTTTTGGGGTGATGGAAATGTTCCAAAACATAGCAGTAGTGATGGCTGCCCAGCTCAGCAAACTGTCCCCACGTGCTCCGGTGCAGTCTGTGAGAGCATCGCTCTCAGGACACAGGGCTGACCGCAGGAAGACTGAACGAGCACTGGGTCCAGGGCCCAGACGCTCAGTTGGGGCCCCCCGCATTGGCAAGTCACTGGGCCTTGCTGAGCCTCCAGGGAGACTGGCAGCAGCCGCAGGGCCTCACAGGGTGCGGCGCTCCCGGCCCCAGAGCCTTCCCTCTGGTTCTCATCAAAGGCTGTCACCAGACTTGCATGCAACGTGCCTTTCTTTTCTCTTGTCATTTTTACGTCCCTCGGCCACGCAAAGGGGTGAAGCCCTGACACTCGCTGCCACATGCATGGACGTTTAGCACACGACGCTCAGCGAGAGAAGTCCGACACAGAAAGACACACAGGGTGTGACCCCACTGAGGGGAAACGTCCAGTACAGGTAGATCCACAGACTCAGAGAGTGGGTTCCTGGTTGTCAGGGGCTGGCGAGGGGACGGAGTGATAGGTAAGGGCGTGACGGACCTTTTTGGGGTGATGGAAATGTTCCAAAACATAGCAGTAGTGATGGCTGCCCAGCTCAGCAAACTGTCCCCACGTGCTCCGGTGCAGTCTGTGAGAGCATCGCTCTCAGGACACAGGGCTGACCGCAGGAAGACTGAACGAGCACTGGGTCCAGGGCCCAGACGCTCAGTTGGGGCCCCCCGCATTGGCAAGTCACTGGGCCTTGCTGAGCCTCCAGGGAGACTGGCAGCAGCCGCAGGGCCTCACAGGGTGCGGCGCTCCCGGCCCCAGAGCCTTCCCTCTGGTTCTCATCAAAGGCTGTCACCAGACTTGCATGCAACGTGCCTTTCTTTTCTCTTGTCATTTTTACGTCCCTCGGCCACGCAAAGGGGTGAAGCCCTGACACTCGCTGCCACATGCATGGACGTTTAGCACACGACGCTCAGCGAGAGAAGTCCGACACAGAAAGACACACAGGGTGTGACCCCACTGAGGGGAAACGTCCAGTACAGGTAGATCCACAGACTCAGAGAGTGGGTTCCTGGTTGTCAGGGGCTGGCGAGGGGACGGAGTGATAGGTAAGGGCGTGACGGACCTTTTTGGGGTGATGGAAATGTTCCAAAACATAGCAGTAGTGATGGCTGCCCAGCTCAGCAAACTGTCCCCACGTGCTCCGGTGCAGTCTGTGAGAGCATCGCTCTCAGGACACAGGGCTGACCGCAGGAAGACTGAACGAGCACTGGGTCCAGGGCCCAGACGCTCAGTTGGGGCCCCCCGCATTGGCAAGTCACTGGGCCTTGCTGAGCCTCCAGGGAGACTGGCAGCAGCCGCAGGGCCTCACAGGGTGCGGCGCTCCCGGCCCCAGAGCCTTCCCTCTGGTTCTCATCAAAGGCTGTCACCAGACTTGCATGCAACGTGCCTTTCTTTTCTCTTGTCATTTTTACGTCCCTCGGCCACGCAAAGGGGTGAAGCCCTGACACTCGCTGCCACATGCATGGACGTTTAGCACACGACGCTCAGCGAGAGAAGTCCGACACAGAAAGACACACAGGGTGTGACCCCACTGAGGGGAAACGTCCAGTACAGGTAGATCCACAGACTCAGAGAGTGGGTTCCTGGTTGTCAGGGGCTGGCGAGGGGACGGAGTGATAGGTAAGGGCGTGACGGACCTTTTTGGGGTGATGGAAATGTTCCAAAACATAGCAGTAGTGATGGCTGCCCAGCTCAGCAAACTGTCCCCACGTGCTCCGGTGCAGTCTGTGAGAGCATCGCTCTCAGGACACAGGGCTGACCGCAGGAAGACTGAACGAGCACTGGGTCCAGGGCCCAGACGCTCAGTTGGGGCCCCCCGCATTGGCAAGTCACTGGGCCTTGCTGAGCCTCCAGGGAGACTGGCAGCAGCCGCAGGGCCTCACAGGGTGCGGCGCTCCCGGCCCCAGAGCCTTCCCTCTGGTTCTCATCAAAGGCTGTCACCAGACTTGCATGCAACGTGCCTTTCTTTTCTCTTGTCATTTTTACGTCCCTCGGCCACGCAAAGGGGTGAAGCCCTGACACTCGCTGCCACATGCATGGACGTTTAGCACACGACGCTCAGCGAGAGAAGTCCGACACAGAAAGACACACAGGGTGTGACCCCACTGAGGGGAAACGTCCAGTACAGGTAGATCCACAGACTCAGAGAGTGGGTTCCTGGTTGTCAGGGGCTGGCGAGGGGACGGAGTGATAGGTAAGGGCGTGACGGACCTTTTTGGGGTGATGGAAATGTTCCAAAACATAGCAGTAGTGATGGCTGCCCAGCTCAGCAAACTGTCCCCACGTGCTCCGGTGCAGTCTGTGAGAGCATCGCTCTCAGGACACAGGGCTGACCGCAGGAAGACTGAACGAGCACTGGGTCCAGGGCCCAGACGCTCAGTTGGGGCCCCCCGCATTGGCAAGTCACTGGGCCTTGCTGAGCCTCCAGGGAGACTGGCAGCAGCCGCAGGGCCTCACAGGGTGCGGCGCTCCCGGCCCCAGAGCCTTCCCTCTGGTTCTCATCAAAGGCTGTCACCAGACTTGCATGCAACGTGCCTTTCTTTTCTCTTGTCATTTTTACGTCCCTCGGCCACGCAAAGGGGTGAAGCCCTGACACTCGCTGCCACATGCATGGACGTTTAGCACACGACGCTCAGCGAGAGAAGTCCGACACAGAAAGACACACAGGGTGTGACCCCACTGAGGGGAAACGTCCAGTACAGGTAGATCCACAGACTCAGAGAGTGGGTTCCTGGTTGTCAGGGGCTGGCGAGGGGACGGAGTGATAGGTAAGGGCGTGACGGACCTTTTTGGGGTGATGGAAATGTTCCAAAACATAGCAGTAGTGATGGCTGCCCAGCTCAGCAAACTGTCCCCTCTCTCTCTCCCTCTCCCTATTTCCCTCTCCCTGTCTCCCTCCCCCTCTCCCTGTCCCTCTCTAAATCCCTCTCTTCCTGTCCCTCTTTCCCTGTCCCTCTCTCCCTGTCCCTCTTTCCCTGTTCCACTCGCTACCTCTTTCCCTCTCCCTCTCTCTCTCTCCCTCTCCTTCTCTCCATCTCTCTCTCCCTCTCTCCCCCCTCCCTCCAACTCTCCCTCTCCCTCCATCTCTCCCTCTCCCTCACTCCCTCCCAGAGAGGGACAGATGGAGGGAGAGGAAGAGAGGAGGGAGAAGGAGAGGGAGAGGGAGGGAGTGAAGGAGAGGAGGAGTGGGAGAGGAAGAGAGGGAGAAGGAGAGAGGGTACCTGCCTCCCTCTCTGTCTCCCTCTCTCCCTCTCCCTGTCCCTCTCTCCCCCCTGTCCCTCTCCCTATGTCTCTCCCTCTCTGGGAGGGAGAGAGGGAGAGAGAGAGAGAGAGAGAGAGAGAGAGAGAGAGAGAGAGAGAGAGAGAGAGAGAGGGAGAGGAAAGAGGGAGAGGGAGAGAGGGAGAGGGAGAGAAAAGAGGGAGAGAGAGAGGGAGAGGCAGAGAGGGAGGGGTGAAAGGGAGGGAGAGAGGGAGAGGCAGAGAGGGACAGGGAGCTAGGGAGGGAGAGATGGAGGAGAGGAAGCAGGGAGAAAAGAGAGAAAGAGCACACCATCTACATTTCTGTCAAAAGACACCGGGGATCCTTACATAACCAGGAGAAAATAACTCAGCAAGGCTCTTTCTCAGCTGGAACCGGAACTGCAGACAGGGCCAAACACCACCAGGTTGGCCACACAAGTCCAGCTGCGCCCCAGCCCCATGAGTCCAGTCACCAGGGCTCTGAGTGTCTGCTCCAGGGCGCTGGGGTTCACCCTGTCGCCCGGGAGGCCGGGCCAAGACAGCAGGGCCCCGGGCTGGACACAAAGGGGGAAAAACATCCCCACAGGACAGCTTGTGCGAACAGATTCAGCTGCCAGATTCTGGAGGCCCGGGATCACCCTGCGGCCCGTGAAACCCAGGAGCCACGAGGGTCTTGCATTGTGATTCCTGTCCATTGGACTGTAAAGTTTATGTAGGGAATCTTGGAAACAGTGGTAAGAAGACTGAATTTGAACGAGCTTTAGGCTATTATGGACCACTCTGAAGTGTGTGGGTTGCTAAAAACTCTCCCAGCTTCGCACTTGTTGAATGTGAAAATCCCCGAGATGCAACCGATGCTGTCCGAGAACTAGATGGGAGAACACTCTGTGGCTGCCGAGTAAGAGTGGACTGTGGAATGGGGAAAAGAGAAGTCGAAATCGTGACCGCCTCCTTCTTGGGGTCGTCGCCCTCGAGATGATTATCGGAGGAGGAGTCCTCCACCTCCCACACATCTCCAAGACGGAGAAGCTTCTCCCTCAGCCAGAGCAGGTCCCTTTCTAGATATAGGAGAAGAGAGAGATCACTGCCCCAG
>NW_021146165.1:27195-27860 GCF_002837175.3 Physeter macrocephalus
TTATGGAAACAACACTGGCAAACATTGAAAAGACTTTATGTAGCTGGGATATGGTATGCAGCTGTAGTTAAGCAAGCAGTCTTTAAAATGTGCTGTGAACACAAGCCAGCAGGTAAAATTTAAAGCTGCACCCTTTCCCTAGATTAGAGGTTTAAAAATTCCACTAGTCTTCACACTGGACAAGAGGTTGTCCAGTGAGTTTAGAATCTAAGAAGTTTCTAGGAAGTTAGTTTACCTTTGAGTTACGTCATAAGTCCCCTCTGTGATTGCTGTACATGAATACATAGCTCTTTGTAATATTTTTTGGAAATTGAGATTATCAAGATACCAATGTCCTGCCAGATTAAGAGTATATTGTAGAGCTGAACTTTGTGTTACTGTGCAATTTTTTTTCATGCTGTCATTTGTAATATGTTATGTGAGAATCCTTGGGATTAAAGTTTTGGTTCCAAAAGAAAAAAAGAAAAGAAAAGAATCCACTTGCCAATGCAGGGGACACGGGTTCGAGCCCTGGTCTGGGAAGATCCCACGTGCCGCAGATCAGCTAAGCCCATGGGCCACAACTCCTGAGCCTGCGCTCTAGATCCTGGGAGCCACAACTACTGAGCCCCCATGACACAAATACAGAAGCCTGCACGTCTAGAGCCCGTGCTCCGAAACAAAGA
>NW_021146166.1:0-3518 GCF_002837175.3 Physeter macrocephalus
GTGTAGACGAGGGAACAAACACACTTGGCGTATGTTAAGTATAATAAATGTGTTCAATTTTGGAGCGAGGTTTGCAGCATCCATCAAAGTTCAAAACTCTCTTGCTCTTTGACCGAAGACTTTTACTTCTAGGCACCTGCCCTCTGCCAGTACTCTGCCGTGCACAGAAGTGTGCAGCAAATCAGGCACCCGCAAGTCCAATGAGGGATACTTACTTATGTAATGGGGAAAATCTAGAGACAACCCGGATGTCCTTCAGGAGGGGTCTGATGAAGGAAATTAGGATCCATCCATGGTATGGAGTAACGTGTGTGTGGAGAACGGGGAAGGTCTGTGAGCAAACTTGGAAGATGACCTGATACATCATCAGGTCAAAAGGAAAAAGAGCAGGTGTAGAAAAGGACATGTCTATTATTCCACTTAGAAACCCACAGTGTTTGTATTTGTAAATACTATATATGTATATATGTACATATTGAAACATGCATATATACATGTATACACATTTGTGTATCTGATCCTAAAAATGCACAAAAGACTGTTAATGGCAACCACCTCTATGGAAGGGAATAGATCTTTGTATTTTTACTCTAGTTTTCCTAATCGTGTGCAAATTTAGAGTTAATTTTTTATTTAAAAAATTAGGCAGTCAGGAGAGGCCTAGTGACTCTTTTGTGGGCTTCTCTCACCTCAGGATGCACTCTTCGCGCCCTTTCTTGTTTCTGGTTTGTCTTTCGCAGCAGACACCACTGAAAGGAGCGTCTTGTCATCCCTTGCCAACTGCCTGCGGTTTTCTTGCACCCTCTTAACCCTCACCACCTTTGTGAGATGCTGTTTCCTGCTGAGGTGGTGCCTTTCCCCTCACACACACCCCTCTGGTACCTTGGGAAGTCCCGGGGTTTCTCAGTGGGCATTCTAGAATACTCATCCCAGAGATGCAGTGGGTTTTTCAGCCACATGCGTTTGGGGAAACTGTGTTCCTATATGAATTATCCTCTTGGGAGTTCACGATTCACCGGAGCTCTTGAGACGCTCTAGGAAGTTGAGTCAAGAAACCCTTGTAGCCCTGTTAATTCAGGATTTCCTAAATTTCTATGACTGACTGTGGTACCGCTTTTTCAGTCACAACCATCCTCATCAGCTTCCATCATAGACTCCCCGGGGAGCGCTGCTCAGACTCTGTCCTGGAAGTTTTATAGTCCCAGGATTACCCGCTGCTTCCATGCCCACCTGGCCCTGTGCTGGCGCTCTGTCAGCCTGGCACCTTCTCCCTGCCCCCAACTCATTCAGGCCACAGGCCCTGCCCCCGCTCTGGGATTTAGTGATAACGCCTGGGAGGGGTGGCCCAGCATAGCCCACGGCAATGCTCCGTGTGGCCCACAGGGTTTAATACACACAATTTGAGCCCTAAGTGGAACATGGGAAGATGATTTAAATCCAGGTGTCTTATTTCATAATCCCTGTGTCTCTGAAAGTGGGAGAAACACACTGAGAGGGCCAACACAGAGCTCCTTGTTGTGCAGACCTGAATGCTCCTCGTTGATCCGATCGATCCAGTTCCCAGGAGAACGTGTCTGCAGGGCCCTCTGTGGTCTGCAGTCCTGCCCCCAGCCAGGCACCAGCACCCTAGGTGCTGCAGAGAACTTGCTGGGGTCCCCCGTGCCTTGGCAGAGACAGCTCTCTGCCAGATGCCCTTCCTTCGTCTCCCCCGGTCCTGACCCCTCCCACCTCCCTTCCTCTGAAACCTTCAGCCTTCTGTCTGGCAGAGTTACTTGCTCAGCTCTGTGCTTCCACAGCGCTTGTCCTGTGGAATTTGAATTCCCTCCACAGCCGTTTTGCCAGGTTGTGAGCAGCTGATTCCCCTTCATCTTTTTCTTCCTTCCCTCAGACCCACACCAGGGACATTCTCGGGCACCGTGCAAATTTAATCTTCAATTTCTAGTTGTTATGACGTTGTTGTCATGATACCACCTACGTTCGCAGTAGGATGGGTAAATGTGTGGGGAATGACTGTAAATACAGATTCTTTGTAAATCCAGGTTCCTAATTCTTCCCCCTTGTAATATGTTTTCCCCTTAAATCACATGTCCTTTTAGCTGCTCCAGCTCTATAATTGGACTGTCACCAGGGGAGCCTGAGGTAGTAGAATATCAAAGAGGGTAGACACTAAATTTTTAATGTAAATGTCAACCAGGATACCTACTAGCTGTGCAAAGGGGGGCCCAGAATTCAGGCTCAAAGCCTGTTACCAGATACTTGGTTTCCCTGCTTGCGTCTCTTCTGTCTGTCGACGTGCACTTGACGCCTATTAACTTTAACAGGAATTATGTGTGTGCCCTGAGGGGCGAGCATAGCTTTTAATGGGGGCTTCCTCACACTGCTTTTCTTTGCTGTTTACTTTTAATGAATCCCACCCTGTAGAAGTGGAATAATAAGACAGGATGTGCTTGAGAAAATGGAGAGTTATTACATATTTTCCTTGTAATCCAGAATAGCATGTCAGCGCTTCTTGTTTGTCTCCTTTGGTTGTCAGTGGAAGATAATTTTGGCTTGCTTACTATCCAAATCAGAAACTGAAGTCCAATACTAACGTATCCTAGATGAAACTTGACCCATTCATTTTTGAGAGTCTGTATGAACCCTGTGCAAGGTGCTGAGAATAAAAAGACAAATTTATTGACTTCAATAGATATTTACATAGCATTGAATGTGTTCCAGACACTGTTCTAAATTCTATCAGTTATCTACTTTTGCATCATAGAACACTTCAAGACAGTGACTTAAAACCACAGCCATGGGCTTCCCTGGTGGCGCAGTGGTTGGGAGTCCGCCTGCCGATGCAGGGGACGTGGGTTTGCGCCCCGGTCTGGGAGAATCCCGCGTGCCGCGGAGCGGCTGGGCCCGTGAGCCATGGCCGCTGGGCCTGTGCGTCCAGAGCCTGTGCTCCACAGCGGGAGAGGCCGCGGCAGCTAGATGAAACTTGACCCATTCATTTTTGAGAGTCTGTATGAACCCTGTGCAAGGTGCTGAGAATAAAAAGACAGATTAATTGACTTCAATAGATATTTACATAGCATTGAATGTGTTCCAGACACTGTTCTAAATTCTATCAGTTATCTACTTTTGCATCATAGAACACTTCAAGACAGTGACTGAAAACCACAGCCATTTCTTGTGTTCAGGATTCTTTTCAGTCAGCATGTGGGGCTGGGCTTAGTGGGGTTGTTTCTGCTGCTGGTCTCATCTGAGATCACTTATTCAACCAAAGTGATCTGGTGATCCACCTAGAGTCTAAATGGCACCCCTCATCTGTCTGGCAGCTGGTGCTGGCTGTGGGCTGGGCCTGTTATTTCCAGCAGGCTAGCTCGGGCTTGCTTACGTGGCAGTGATATTTTCAGAGGGCAGGTAGAGAAGCTGCATGCCCCTTGAGGCCTCAGCTTGGAAGTTGCACAGCATCACTCCTGTTGCAGTCTCTTGGTCAAGGCAAGTCCGCAAGGCCAGCCCAGATTCAAAAGGTG
>NW_021146166.1:4263-11321 GCF_002837175.3 Physeter macrocephalus
TAGGTGGTGAGTACATGTCCCATCCAGAAGCTTGTCAGAGAATTGGTTTAGTTTTCAGACGCTGCAGGAAACACATCTAGGAGCCTGCCCATCCTGGAGTAGCAGTTACTGTAACTAGTTGGGAAAGACCACTTGTTACGGGGGTTCTCCTGCTGCTGCTTACAGACCCCTTAGCACGATTCCACAGCCGAGAGCATGAGGGAGCCACACCTTCTAGGAGCTTTGGTCAAAATTTCCTTTGAAAATCTCTGCTCTGACAGCACAAAGGGTGCCATCCCAGCTCTGCTGCAGCTGGCACAAGCCTGTTCAGTGTAAGCACAGACACTGTTGCTCCCCTGAACATCAGAGAGAGTAGTTAATTCTGTAAGCTCCATGAAAGATGTATGTTCTCACGCATGAGAATAGCTGCCCGCTCCCTGTCTCCTGCACGGCAGGCTCATCGAAGAGTTGAGCTAACCTAGGTTATCTGTGAGCGTTAGAAAGGAATTTTCTAATGACTGAGATGTGTGATGCTCCTGGCCACCTGCGTTGGCTTTCAGGTGGGAGGTTGGACACGATGGTGTCAGGTGCTGTGACTCTCGCAGGAGCTGTTGACGGGAAGGAGGGTCGACCTGATGCTCAACCCGGTGCTCCTGTTCTTAACAGCTGCATCGGTGGTTCTTCTGGGTCCGTGGGAGGCATTCGGGCCTCTCTGCATAATGCTGTCACCATCGAAGATGTCCAGAAGCTGGCAGCCTTCGTGAAGCATTTTTTGGAGATGCACCAGCTATGAGCACATCCTAACCAATATACACTCTGCCCTTGAACAGTGTACAAAATTGAAAGTCACTTGGGCATGGCTAAAAAACCTAAACACACACAGTATTTTTCTCGAATGAACATGCTTATGATAGATTTTCTTCTTTTTTCAGAGAACAGCAAAACATCCACAGCTATGCCAAGCTGTTGAAACTTAACTGTAATTCTGACTTGAACTGGAAGCTTTTAAAAAAATCTTCTCTTGGGGCTTCCCTGGTGGCGCAGCGGTTGGGAGTCCACCTGCTGATGCAGGGGACACGGGTTCGTGCCCCGGTCCGGGGATCCCATATGCCGCGGAGCGGCTAGGCCTGTGGGCCATGGCCGCTGAGCCTGCACGTCGGGGCTTGTGCTCCGCAGCGGGAGAGGCCGCAACAGTGAGAGGCCCACGTACCACAAAACAAAACTTCTCTTGCTTTTCTACCAAATTCTAGCTACTGTTGTCTTTGCTTCTAATTTTTCTGCCTAGATCTCATATTCAGAGCCGCCTGTGGGTTTAATTATGTGCAAATTGCAGGTTATTGTTTTTAAAGACACACAGACACACAGCATGGAGGGTGGGTGTGGCCCTGTAGGTGCTGAATTCTGATCCTTTGCAAGATGACAGCAGTGGGGTCTTCTGGTTTCTTTCCTTATATGGTTATTCTCATAAAGCGATAAAAGTGACTTACTATATGTTTATATAGCAAGGTCTGTTTTTAATACCATATAGTTTATATCTCTATGCATTTATATCTCTGTGCCTTTATATTTCTAATAATACGGTTCTTGTTGGTATATGTTGAGACTTTGAGAATTTGTTAGGATCCTTGGCCTTGTGCATTAGAGTGTTACGTTCTCAACAGTTGTGTGCCTCCCCTTCCCCCTCCCCTCTCGCTTTTTAAGCTGCTTCACCAGATTTGGCAGCTCCCTGATTCGCCTTTACTTTCCTTTCAGTGGGTAGAAGAACGGTTGGTTGGTTGGTTGGTTCTTGGTTTTTCAGCTCTGCTGTTAAACTAAAAATCTCTGTTAAACTCCCTTACTGTTTGTTCACGTGACTGTTCTCTTTCTGGTGTTTGACCAGTGATGCCGTGAGTTCGGGAAGGTCTTTGCTGAAGAGTCTTTTCCCCTATGGTTCACCCATTGTCAGTGTTTTATGTTGTCCGTGTGAAGGACATTAAAGTCCTAAAACATCTAAACCTTTGTCAATGAATTTCTTTACATGCTTTTTAGACAGATTGTTCTTTTACGAACTTTATGTTGGGAAAACTTGAGTCTAAAAATAGCATCTGTGAAGGGTATTTTGTTCAGCAAGGTGTAAGACTTGAATCCTGTACATGCATGTTTTTAATGATTCAGCATACTGGTAGCTTTCCGTTGGCTTTTGGAATGGACATTGTCAACAAACCACCTTACAACACAGCTCACGGTATAAAGTTGTATGAACTTTGTCCCACTTAGGCTGAAGGCATGCCGCTAGGACAGTTTTGATCTATCTTCGTGTTTCGTTGTATTGTGTAATGAGGACTATACTGATCTTTCGTCCCAGCTCTGCACCAGTTGGTTGGGTTAGTTGGGTTTCCTGCTTAGGGCTAAACCTTGCCAGTCTTGGTTCTCTCATCTCTAAAAAGGAGGATTGAAATAACTCCCCAACTTATCTCAGGGATGTTTGAAAGCTTAAAACAAGGGCTCAGTGCAGGATGTGACTGTTGAAACACAGTAAATGTTTCAACAGCAAAAGCCGGCCAGTCCATGGACGCCATCCAAGTGTTCACATGTAATAGTGCTCAGAGTCTATTTTGCCTCCTTCCCCATCCATTCATATGATGGTTACAAGTCCCTGTGGTTTGTACCGGCCCCAAATCTCTTGAATCTCCACTTATTTCCATTCCCGTTGCCACAGCCAGCTCTGTCAGCCCTCCGCAGATCATTTCAGCAGCCTCATCTGCCCCTACCTGCCCCTACAAGCACAGCCAGTTGGACGATCACTTCCCCTTCATGCTCCTTCTTGGTGCATAAAAAAGCCCAGACTTCTGAGCCTAACAGTCACAGCTTTGTGTTGTCTGGTCTGGCTTCTTCTTTCTTGTGTTTCTGGTTCTTGGAATGTGGCATGCATATATGCCCATGCTACGTCGGGTAAGCCTGGAGTTCGTGCCCCCGCTCAGCAAGACTGACGTTCCTTCAAGACACCTGCCAACCTCCTGACCTTGTTTGTGTCTCCTGCATTGGAAGGATGCTCTTTTCCTTTGTTCTTATAAGCGTGACCCGTTTATCTTGTCATAGCACCTTCATTCTGTGTTTTCCTGTGCCGAGGGTGTCTGCTTACATGCCTTCCCCATCAGAGCAAGGACTCAGCCCTGTTTCTCCACCTCCATCACCTGGCATCCTGCCTTGCCCTTAGAAGGTGCTCAACTACTGTCTGTTTAATGAATGGAAAGGCAGGGCTTCCTGAATTTCGCCAACAGCCTGCAGTAAAGGCAGAGGTACAATCTCACATACGTGGATGTTTTAATTTTTCAAAAGCTTACTATGTAATTTCATTTCTTACTAAAATTTAAAATCTTGGAGGGCTCCCAGATTCTTCTTTACCTATGTGCGAAAGTGTTTGGAAAACGGTGAGCAACTGCATTCATACCAGGACAAAGGATAGTCACTGTTGTCTGGAGCACAGATCGCTGGAACATACTCATTGAGCGAAAACCTTGACCTTTGTATGTCTCAAGTGAGTGAAGGGACGCCAGTCTGTTGACCACGTGGAGAGAGGGGAAGGGGAGATAAGGATGCAGGCCCCAGGTCAACAGGCTGCGGGAGCCACAACTGGCCAGTCTTTAAGATTAAAAGCAAAGTGGACAGACAGGTGTCTTTCAGGCCTTGGGAAATCTGTGTAAACCTTGGTGGCCTCATGTTCCTTTAGATCCTCCGGAGTGTCCTCCTTCTTCTCCCAAACTGTTTTTGACTATTTTTGTCTTTCACAATGTGACAACACATAATCATGTTCATACCACCTAAGTGAGGAAAAACAGATTTGTTCCCACGTTGCTTCTGTTTACCTCCACACACTGCTTCATCCCCAGCACTGTGGCTCTGTTCTTTGCCTGCACAAGAAACAAAATTGTTCTGTTCCGCGCTAGCCTATGTTTATCTAAACATCGAATGCTGTCTCGTCACAACTTAGCAGATGCTGGAAGGTTTGGCAAGCCCTTAGGTGAACTATGTGATGTAACAAATAAGTGGTCCCTTTTTTCCCCTTTAGAGCTTAAGGAGCCACTGAGACCCCGTAAAATGGACAAGACCCATTGATAGATGTCCAGCTCTGCCTAAGGCCCTTGCAGGTCTGGCCTTGTATCACTCTGGGATTAATGTTTGTTGTATCGTGTTCTTTGGAAGGAAAATAAAATGAGGAAGAATTTTCTCACATTTGATCCGAATGAACAGAGCTAAGAAGTGAAATGCTACTGCGTCTGCAAAGAAATCAATCACTTTAATTGCAAAGAAGATTCCCTGCCTCTGTTAGAAATTGGACTCTTGGTAATTTAGAATCAGAATCCCTGACAGTTTGTGATGAATTGGCTCCTTTTGGGCTAAAGAAGGTAAGAAGTTCTAATTACCCCTGGATTATTCCAGAGTGGGTGGAAAAGCTTGATCAAAGAGATATTGGGAGAGAGCTAGAAAAGCTAGCAGTGAGCAAAGATTCATTGAATTTCTTTTTAAGAATCTAAAGAATAAAATAGTTCATTTGTTGTGACAAAAACAAGAGCCTGTGGTGTTTGAAATCCCAGAGCAAATTGGATTTTCTAAGAAAATAGGGAACTGGGCATCTGAGAAAAAGTTTACGTACCCAGAAGTCCTATAGTTAGGTTATAGAAATTGGCCTTGCTTACTTGTTAGCACACGAGAATACTGACAGCCTTGTGCCCCACTTGGGGAAAAGTATGGAATTCATACTTTGAGTGTTTAAATGTGTAAGTAATCGGCACTAAGTTTAAGGCAGTCCAAAATGTTTTATTCAGATGAAAGCATAATTTAAGTTAGTAGAAATGTACTCAGGGTCCTCCTAATGAATGAATCTACTGACCCAATCCCTTTTGGTATCCTAGCCTTTGTTTCTCTTCCGATCGCCAACAATACCTGGAGAATAGGCTGGATTTTAGGCTGCCGCATTTTATTTTGAATGGTGTGTGTTGATATTATGTATCTATATAGCTGTAGATATAGTATCTATATAGATGTAGATACATAGTTATAGATATATTTTCAAACTTAAAGAAAAGTTGCAAGATTAGCACAAAGAACTCTTGTATGTGCTTTACCTAGATTCACCAATTATTACTATCTAGCTTTATTTGCTTTGGCATTCACTGTCTCTCCATATATACATGTTTTTTTTCTCCTGAACCCCTTAAGGGTAAGGAGACATTGTACACTTTTCCCTGGAAATAGTGATTACTTCTTAAGTGAAACGACATTTTCTTACCAAACCACAGCACAGTGGTCTAAGTCAGAAATTTAACATTGATACTGTTGACTGATCTACCGTCCATATTCAAATTTTGCCACTTATTCCAGTAACATCCTTAATGGCTAATTTTTTCAGGCCAGGAACCAGTCTACAATCATGCGTTGCACCTAGTTCTCATGTCACTTTGGTCTAAGTATGAAGTAATTCTTCAGCCTCTTTGTTCTTCCTATTATTGAGAGTTTGTGATGAGTTTAGGTTGGTTGTTGTGTAGAATGATCCTCGGTCTGGGACTGTCCACTGTTTCCTCATGGTAGTTTCATGTTATGTGCTTTGGATGGGGTTCCACAGAGGTGACAGTGTGTCTCTCTGTGCATCCTTACTGGAGCCACCTGATGGTCATCTGTCTCATTAGCATCTTGGTTAAGGTGGTGCCCACGAACTTTCTCCACTGTCAAGTTATTATTTGTCCCTTTGTAGTTAATAAGTAATTTATGGAGAGATATTTTGAGACTCAAAGTATTCTGTTCTTCATCAAACTTTTGAATTACATATCTGGTTCATAGAACCAGTAATTCAGGTGGATTTATTTGATGAAGAAGGTGAAGTGATTCTTAATGCTTACTTCCTACTAGTAGTTTTACAAGCCACTCTTCTCTCTCCCAAAGGAAAAAAAAATCCTAAAGTATAAGCAGCAGAGGTGTGCAGAACAGTTCATTGACAAAAGGCAACCGTTGGAGGATATATATTCCAGGAGCTCTGAGAGTAACAAACATATTTTGAGAATGTGAACAGTATGGGCAAGTGTGCTTTTTGGTGAATCAGGGAAGGAGGAAAAGAATCCCCTGATCGGGATATAGGGACCAACTTGCAGACTTCTCCTTCCCTGTCTAGTCAAGGTTGTTGATTTCTCAATAGTTGTAGAAGTACAGCCCTTTGGCCACACAGACCTTTAATCTAATAACCAGATCATGAACCACATAGCCTGATGATTCTTTAAAAGATGTGATATATATATAACAACCTAAAGTTAAAGTTGCTTCTAATGGCTCTAGCCCAGCAGATTAGGCCCCAAGAGAAAAGTAAAATCTTGGCTTCCATCTAGCCAGGTGAAAAGCTGTAGGCATCCCGAGAAATGAAACTTGAAGTTGAAACGTAGGAAATGTAGGAAGTTACAAGTCATTCTGGGGGAAAAAAATAATGATCTTATCCAGCAAACTAAAAAGTGGCTAGAGGCTGAATCATTCTTTCCTGTTCCCTTCCCCCAGTTTAAAACCATAGGTTCTTTAGGTTGAAAGTCCAGGGGTTGAAGCAGAAATCTTTAGGAGTTCTTAGGAAATGACAGGTGAGCAGCTTAATAACCTCAGGTAGGAACAATTCTGCTGTAAAACACACCGGGGAAAATACTTCTGAATTTCTGATGAATTTAAATCTAGGCAGTCTAACATATTTTCTAAAGAACTATGTTCAAATTAAGGCTCCAGCTGATGTTACCCAGTCGCCTCCCCTGTTAATCCATCTCCAGTTCTCCCAATGTCATATTGTTCAAGATATGTTGTCTTCCGTGAGCAAGGTTCTTGTGGATACAGGGGCAAGACATATCAGTTAGGATTTTGTTGGTCACAATAGATAGAAACCTTGGTCCCAACTGGCTAAAGCAAACAAACAAACAAACAAAAATTATTGGTTGATGTAACTGAACAGTCCAAAGAGAAGGGCCAGCCCAGATCTGATTTACTCCAGAGGCCCATGGTGTGTATTCTTTGGAGCCACCTTTCTAGGACTCTGCGTCTTTGTCCTCCTTCGTGTCATGCTTCAGGATAACCAC
>NW_021146166.1:11355-27706 GCF_002837175.3 Physeter macrocephalus
AACAAACAAACAAACAAAAATTATTGGTTGATGTAATTGAACAGTCCAAAGACAAGGGCCAGCCCAGATCTGGTTTACTCCAGAGGCCCATGGTGTGTATTCTTTGGAGCCACCTTTCTAGGACTCTGCGTCTTTGTCCTCCTTCATGTCATGCTTCAGGATAACCACACTGGTGACATTGCCTCTTCCGAACAGGTGTGTAGCTCTGCTTTCCTCGCCAGAGTGTCCAGCCTCACTCTGCTTGGGCTGCCTTAGGTCAGGTTCTCGTTCCTGTGCCAATGAGTAGGACCCGGAGGAAGGGACATGCTAACTGGCTGGGATACAACAGGACCCATCCTTGGAGCTGGGTAGGTGGCCAGTCCCACCTAAACCATATAGAAGCCTGTGCAGTTTGCCAAATAAGTTCTGCTTTTTGTTGCCCTTATGGAGCTTACAGCTTCATCAGGGAGGCAGACAAACAAATAAGCAAATGGATACAAGATATGAAGCGAAAGAACAGAGCTGTGAGAGTAAATGTCAGGGAGACACAGTCCAGACAGCGAAATGGGAAGTGACATTTGAGTTGAGATCTGAATGGTTGAGCAGGAGTTAATCAAGAAAAGAGGTTAGGGAGAGACCAAGGCCACGTGAGCATCTGGGGGAACATTGATCACTTTACTCTCTCTTAGGAGAGTTGGTGTGTGATGCTCAAAATATTGAACAACTAGTATGGTACCCTAAAGAGGGCACAATTACAAGTGGCCAAAGGAGGATGACTACAGGAAAGCACCACCTTGCCATAGGTGGCCACAGATGAGTGGCCCACTACTGGGGTCTGAGGCCCACAGGGTTAGGGCTGGGGCAGAGACTGTTCACCAACTAGGATGGAAGTGGTAGATAAGTATATAAATAACTGCTATGGCAGCAGAGGCGTGTACCTGCTGGATTTCAAGCCTGAGTGTACCCCCTGTTTTTCCGGGCCTCTTTCCACTACTTACCACCAAACCTTCCCTATGCGATATTCAATAAATGTTGACTAAACATATAGATGACTATATTGATAGCATGGGAAAATTATCTACATTCATGCCTGATTGATATTGATAGAAGATTTCGCCCCAGAGCAAATTAGCAAATGCTTCCCTAGATTCCGCAGAGCATCTCAGACGGTGATTTTCAACTCGAGGCTTCTGGGATTTGAATCAGCATCTGCCTGAGGTTTGCAAGTTGAGGGGAATCTCAGCCTGGAGACACATGTTGATTCCACGGTACAGTGTTGGAAGCCCGCGCGGAGTAATAAACTTATAGTTGTGTTCTTTATGAACCATGTAATACTTATTGACTTAATGGGCATGTTAAAAAAAAATCATGAGGTGAAACATTAACATCTTGATTCCTGTCTTTTCTTGAAGGGGGAGAAAATGTGGGCCTGCATTTCAGCATGGAGGTTTGTCTGCAGCCAGTAGAGGCTGCCTCTTTAGATGGTGTGCTCTAATTTGCCTTTCTTCCAGCTTTCTCACTTTTTTCATATTTGTTACTTACTTGCCCTTGGGTACCGGGTCTGAAAATAGCAAGATTTAAGCTTTCTGTTAGAAAACCATTGCAAGGTAAAAAGAGTACCATGATCCTTGGCATCCCCCTTCTGGCCTTTTCCACTGTTTTAAGCCCAGCAGCAGGAGCATAAACTTTCCAGCTGTGTGAAGGACTCAGACCTGAGCCAGAGCAATCCCCAAACCAGCTGAAGTTAGTCTGTTAGCTTTGTGCAGGCTGAAAGCTTTAAATAACCATTTCCAGTCATACCTTCTGGTCATTTCCCTTTAGTGTACAGTTTCCACCTCCAAGTTCTTCTCTTCCACCCTGAGAGGCTGGCCCAGAACTAACCGAGGAGCCTCCACTTGGGTGAGTAATTGTCATTAGCCTCCTTTTAGTCTCTTAAGCATCTCTCCTGTTTAGGGCTGAAGTCTAGTTCGATAAGATTTCAAGTAAAAACTCCCATCCGCAAGTCACTGATCCATTCGTCCAACCTTACCTAGTTAGTTAGCGAAATGGGGAATCGTATCGGCAAGATCATTATCCTTAAGCGATGTGGAGCCTAGTAGGGAAATGAAAATGCCAACATGCAATTGTCATACTCTGGGACAAGTGCCTATCAGGTAGGGGTGCAGATAAAATACAGGACACCCGGTTAAACTTGCACGGTTTATTTGTTAAATCTGATAACCCTACCACCGGGGAAAGTGTTGGGTGCAAGGGAACACAGGTGAGGAGGACCAGGGAAGTCTTCCTAGAAGCACTGCCATTGAGGCCAACACGAGAGGGGTTAAGCCAGAAGAGGTGGAGGATAGGGGAGGGCTGTGTGAAGACAGAGAATAGCACGTGTGAAGGCCCTGACTTGATAGGCGCCCCAGGAAATTCAGGGGCCTGAGGTTGAGGATGTGGGAATGTGGAGGGTGGAGGAGTATGTCAGGGGAGGGGAGACTGGAGACGCGATGAAGTCCCGCCATGGAATGTGGACTGGATCCTAAGCACAACGGGCCGGCCATTGTAGGACTTGAAGCGGCAGAGTGACGTCAGATACGCACTGGAGAAAAATCCTTGTGGCTGGAGTGTAGTGACTGATTAGAAGAGGGGGGCTGGAGACAGGAGAAGGCAGAGCGGTGCTTGCTGCCGTAACGATAGTGAGTGATGGCGGTGGCTGTGAGGGAGAGAGAGGAATGGATGCGCTACTTAGAGGAGGGATGGGTAGATGCGGGAGATGAGGGAAGAGAAAGGTCGCGTATGAAGATGGTTCCACTCAGTGGGACGGGAGAGGTAGGAGGAGTGGGCACTGCACTGCCCTTTGCCTGTTTGCCTCAGGCCGGCTCCCTGCCTGTCCACTGCTCTGCTCCGTGTCACAGGGCTGATCCTGCAAACCCCATCGCCCAGATTTCCTTGCCAACTCTTTTCCAGGTAGGATCAGCCAATGGAAAGCATTGGCCGGAGGTTGGAGGGCAGGGCGATGGGAGAAGCCAATGTATTTTCCCTCGCCCTCTGCCCTCCGCCCTCTGTTCGGGCAGCTGCAGCAGGGCTGGTGGCCGCTGTGCTCTGAGTGGCTGCCCCACCAGGCAGCCCCTCCGTCTGGGCTTCCAGCTCCTGCCTGGCAGCTGGGGCAACACCACTTCCTTCTTTGCCCCCCAGCCCAGCAGTGGGGTGGGTGTGGTTTCCTCTGCTGTGACTCTCTGGGATGTCTCACCATCCCATTTGGCCTTTTAGCTTTTTCATCACCATGTGAAATTTGTCGTATTGAACTACCTGTCACGGGCTGTTTTTCTGAGTGGACATTCAGTAATATGGACGTGTTGGATTTGAGGTGCCTTATGAGACATTTAAATGGAGACGTTTAACAGGAAGTCATATATAGATTGAAAGGTGCAGAGAGTGGTCTTAGATGGAGACAGACTTAGCTGGTAATGGAAACTAGGGGAGAGGATGAGGTCCTTCAGGGAGATGGCATAGAGGATGAAGAGCAGAGAGCCTAATACAGAGCCCTGAGAAATACCCCAAGGAAGGTCAGCTCAGCAAGAGACTGGGAGGGTGCCGAGAGACAGAAAACTGTCAGGAGGGTTGGGTGGCGCAGAAGCCAAGGGAAGAGATTTTCAAGACAGAGACATTGTTTAAGATATAACTCGGGGGCTTCCTTGGCAGCGCAGTGGTTGAGAGTCCGCCTGCCGATGCAGGGGACACGGATTTGTGCCCCGGTCCGGGAAGATCCCACATGCCGCGGAGCGACTGGGCCTGTGAGCCATTACTTTGGTTTTTTTCTAGTATTAACAGATTCCTGACATGAGGTGGATCTTTGACTTATGTGGCATCGCTAGATGACCTCGAGTCATCTAGCGCAGACGTGTGCCGGGCCAGCTCCTGGGCCTCTCTTTGTTTTGAGGGTGGTGGGACATCAACACCAGACTGAAGGTTGCCCAGATCTCCCCCAAACCGAGATTACCCCCCAAGCCCTGTTTTTAACCGCGTCAGATGTATTTATTTAATACTTTGACTCATGCTTTTGGTTTTGATCTCCTTTTGAAAGATTGTCTTTCTCTTTTTCCCTTCTCTCCACGTAGGAGGAAGAGAGACGTAGGGTTAACATCCAGAGAACGGTAAGAATCATAAACCTTTCTGTTCTGTGCAATATGTCATCTTGATGACTGAAACTACCTTTCTGAAATCTTTTAAAAAGAAGACCTTTGTAGTGAGTTGCCAGGGTGACCATAGATAGCTTAAGGATGCTGGGTTTGCAGTCGGGTGATTAACCTTGTGATTCAGGTAGAATTGCCTTACAAAGAGTGAATTGGGGACAAATGGCAGTTATCAGAACTAGATCCAAAGGTTGTATTAACTATTAAATGTTGAGGTAATGTGTGCCTTTCCGGGCTCCTGAGGTGAAGATTGATTTGGGGGCGTGGGGGTAGGAAGGAAGACCTTTTGAAAACTGCCTCCACGGGAGGAGTCTGTGAAAAGTCATCCTTAGGGTGTGTGATTTTGCTCGACAGAGCTGCTGGACCGCTCCCTGCAGGAGAACCGGGAAGAGTAAGACCAGGAACACACGTGGAAGAAGAAGAAAGGGGTGGTAAAAAGTAAAGCCTGGTCACCTCCAGGTTTGTCACTTCCACCTTAATCTCAGAACCCACTTGGATGTAGGAAGGTGGGTCAGGGTGTGGGGCGCGTGTAAGAAGAGAATGACTTTCACTAATGATCAAAAGGACCTTGGATTTAGCTACAATGCTCTTCCAACTCATTTTTCGGGTGGTTCTCTATGTGGAAGGTGTGGCTCTGGTGATAGTACATCAGCGGGAGGCCTGGAAGTCCGCTGCACCTCTGCTGCTTGATGAGTCAGTCACAGAGCTTCAGTGTGTCTGTCCCCTGTCCTGCCTGCCTCTGCTGCCCATGAGGTCTTTGTGAAGATCTCATTTCAAACACATGAGGTGCTCAAGTGCTCTAGTATGGTCCAGGTATAAAGTTGCATTCTTAACTGAGATCAGACCAGTTCTTTCCCCAGACCTCCAGCTCCTTTGTAAAGTCAGAGTTTCAGGTTCTATGAAAGACAGATGTAGCCACTGAACCCCCACGGGAGGGGGTAGGAGAAGGGATTGGGGATCTGATACTGGAAGCTTTACCATTAGACAGCACCGCCCCATACGACAGAGGGCTGACATTGGTCGGGCACAGGTGGTAGAACAGTATCACGTGCCTTTTGGTTTGCATTAGCCGTTGCTTTGTCGTTTCAGCTCAGCAGAGGGGCAGCACCCTGGGTGGGGACTGGGCCTCCACCATCTATGGCTCCTCCCGTCCAGCACCCAGGTTTCTGGAGCTCCTTTACGCGGTGCCCTTAATCCCCTCTCCTCGCGCCCCAGGAAGCAAAGAGGCCCGTATTGGCAAGATCATTATCCTTAAGCGATTTGGAGCCTAGTAGGGAAATTAAAATGCCAACATGCAATTGTCATACTCTGGGACAAGTGCCTATCAGGGTTAGGGTTGCAGATAAAATACAGGACACCCGGTTCAACTTGCATGGTTTATGTGTCAAATCTGATAACCCTACCACCGGGGAAAGTGTTGGGTGCAAGGGAACACAGGGGAGGGGGACCCGGGAGGTCTTCCTAGAAGCACTGCCATTGAGGCGAACATGAGAGGGGTTAAGCCAGAAGAGGTGGAGGATAGGGGAGGGCTCTGTGAAGACAGAGAACAGCACGTGTGAAGGCCCTGACTTGATAGGCGCCCCAGGAAATTCCGGGGCCTGAGGTTCAGGATGTGGGAATGTGGAGGGTGGAGGAGTATGTCAGGGGAGCGGAGCCTGGAGACGCGATGAAGTCCTGCCATGGGATGTGGACTGGATCCTAAGCACAGGGGGCCAGCCATTGCAGGACTTGAAGCGGCAGAGTGCCGTCAGATACGCATCGGAGAAAATTCCTTGTGGCTGGAGCGTAGTGACTGATTCGAAGAGGGGGGCTGGAGACAGGAGAAGGCAGGGCGGTGCTTGCTGCAGTAACGGTAGTGAGTGATGGCGGTGGCTGTGAGGGAGAGAGAGGAATGGATGAGCTACTTAGAGGAGGGATGGGTAGATGCGGGAGATGAGGGAGGAGAGAGGTCGCGTATGAAGCTGTTTCCCCTCAGTGGGACAGGAGAGGGAGGCGAAGTGGGCACTGCGCTGCCCTTTGCCTGTTTGCCTCAGGCCGGCTCCCTGCCTGTCCAGTGCTCTGCTCCGTGTCACAGGGCTGATCCTGCAAACCCCATCGCCCAGATTTCCTCGCCAACTCTTTTCCAGGTAGGTTCAGCCAATGGAGAGCATTGGCCGGAGGTTGGAGGGCAGGGAGATGGGAGAAGCCAACGTATTTTCCCTTGCCCTCTGCCCTCCACTCTCTGTTCGGGCAGCTGCAGCAGGGCTGGTGGCCGCTGTGCTCTGAGTGGCTGCCCCACCAGGCAGCCCCTCCCCCTGGGCTGCCAGCTCCTGCCTGGCAGCTGTGGCAACGCCACTTCCTTCTTTGCCCCCCAGCCCAGCAGTGGGGTGCGTGTGGTTTCCTCTGCTGTGACTCTCTGGGATGTCTCACCATCCCATTTGGCCTTTTAGCTTTTTCATCACCATGTGAAATTTGTCGTATTGAACGACCTGTCACGGGCTGTTTTTCTGAGTGGACATTCAGTAATGTGGACACCCCAAGGAAGATCAGCTCAGCAAGAGGCTGGGAGGGTGCCGAGAGACAGAAAACTGTCAGGAGGGTTGAGTGGTGCAGAAGCCAAGGGAAGAGATTTTCAAGACAGAGACGTTGTTTAATATATAAGTCGGGGGCTTCCCTGGCGGCGCAGTGGTTGAGAGCCCGCCTGCCAATGCAGGGGACACGGATTCGTGCCCCGGTCCAGGAAGATCCCACATGCCGTGGAGCGACTGGGCCCGTGAGCCATGGCCACTGAGCCTGCGCTTCCGGAGCCTGTGCTCCGCAACGGGAGAGGCCACAACAGTGAGAGGCCCGCGTACCGCAAAAAAATAAAATAAAATAGAATAAAATAAAATAAAGATATAACTCGGCTTGGCGGTCACATAGATAAGGATTGAGAAGTAGTCCCCTGGACTTGTCAATGGAGAAATTATTGGGGGCTTCAAGGAGATCCGTTTCATGAGAGTAGTGGTGCAGAAACCAGATCGCAGTGTAGGTGGGAGGGGAGCAATGGGGGGCAAGTCAAGAAATTGATGGCAAAGGGAAAGAAGGGAGGGGTGGATAGAAGGACAGGAGAATAGAGTGGAGGAGGGCATTTCCTTGTGGCTCTTTAACTCTGTCAACGGAGAAATCATTGGGGGCTTCAAGGAGATCCGTTTCATGAGAGTAGTGGGGCAGAAACCAGATCGCAGTGTAGATGGGAGGGGAGCAATGGGGGGGCAAGTCAAGAAATTGATGGCAAAGGGAAAGAAGGGAGGGGTGGAGAGAAGGACAGGAGAATAGAGTGGAGGAGGGCATTTCCTTGTGGCTCTTGAACTCTGTCTGGGAGGGGCCAGCAGTGAAGGAGAGCGTGAAGATGTAGGAAGAGAGGGTGGCATCCCGAGCCCAAGGAGGACTGGCCTCTGTCTTCAGCTCCCACCAGTTGGATGTTCCCTTTCTCTAGCTTTCCACGTAGGCTGTGGAAGTTGCCCCTTGCCTCCTTGGATCAGCTGCCTTTGATTCGTTCGTCCTTTTCTTATTTCTCAGCACATCTGGATCATACGTTATGTGAAGACAAACAAATCACTACTGATGGTTAATTTTCTTGAAAAATCCCCCAGGCAGGTACCATTTTGGAGAACTACATACTGTTCCTCAAAAAGCCAAAGTAGCCCATTTTTCCTCTCTCCTTGGGAGAGATTGCTGTTTCTTGGAGAACCCGATAAAGAGGGTGACTCGCACTTAGGAATAACGTTGCTTGAAAAGTGCAAAAGGTGAGGTAGTTTGGCTCTGAGGGGCCTCTGAGGCCTGAGACTTCCTGAGAGACGGCAGGCTCACAGCTCCCATTTCCCTCTGACCCTGGGCTATGAGCTCATCAAGTGAGATGGTAAATGAAGTCACTGACACGGTTTAAAGGTTAATTTTGTTCTCTCTTTTTCATTCAGAGCAAATTTAATGGAATTTGTGTCCAACATATGGATGGGGATGGAATATCTATACGATGGGGCTTGACTCTATCCTCACAGTTCCCCTTCCCTTTTCTACATCTGGCCCCTTTAGCTCTGCAGACTCAACCCCACACCATCAATGCACCCAGTCGGTCCACTGAGCGTCTCTTCCTCCTTCGCCTCTGGTCGTTGTCGTCGCCTTGCTCTCCACCACCGCCTCCTGCAGTAGCTGATATCCTCACAATTCCCCTTCCCTTTTCTACATCTGGCCCCTTTAGCTCTGCAGACTTAACCCCACACCATCAATCCACTCAGTCGGTCCACTGAGCGTCTCTTCCTCCTTCGCATCTGGTCGTTGTCGTCACTTTGCTCTCCACCACTGCCTCCTGCGGTAGCTGTTAGGTCCAGGGAGGTTGGTTCACTGTGAGCAAGTAACTGTCAACTCCATGGACAGGTGGAAGTGACTTGGCAGCCGGAAAGAGCCCACCCTGAGTTAGTTATACCAACGAGGGTCAAGGAGAATGGGGATGCAGCTGGTCTGCAGAGCCCCGGCAGCTCTGAGACACATGCTCCTGAATCCACACGTTGCTCCATATCCAGCCTTGCCTTTCTTGCTTCTCTCTCTTGACTCCATCCAGGTTTCTGCTCTCCTTGTCCCTTTGGGGAGGGAGGTGAGTACCGGCCCAGGTGTAGTCCCCAAATGCTTCCTACTTCCAGGCCCTACGTAGGCTTGTATACCCACTTGCTTGGGTTGCCCTGGCATTCGTGATAACAAGTTGAGTGGTTTCTGCCCTAGGCTCTCTTTGCTGGCATCGTTCCGTGCTGAAATGTCAGAGGACGCCATTGAGAGGGCATAAGCGCCGGTTGACCCGAGAGCTGGAGCCGGGCAATCAGAGACTCCCCACCCCCTCCCCGGACCTTGGAATATACATTCTGCCCACCATTCCCACAGTGGGAACCATTTTCAAAAACTCAGCCTTGAGAGAGTAATGTGTTCTTGAGACCATGTGGACAGTATATGTGACTGAACCCTGT
Source organism: Physeter macrocephalus (assembly GCF_002837175.3). Taxonomy (NCBI): domain Eukaryota; kingdom Metazoa; phylum Chordata; class Mammalia; order Artiodactyla; family Physeteridae; genus Physeter; species Physeter macrocephalus. The sequence continues at coordinate 20,486 of NW_021146166.1, forward strand.
TGAGGTCTCTGTGTAAACTCAAGATTCTGGCGGGTGGGTACTGAGATCCCTTCGTCTTTCAGCTGACCAAGGCAAGCTTTGTAAGCGGGTTCCCTTGCTTGTTGAAACTGCCACTGACTAGTCTGGAGCGGGCTGCCTCTTTCTTCAGTCTCTCGTTGTCCTCTGTGTATAGGGGCCAGTTTGCACACCAGCAGATAATCTTAATGCTTTGTTTTCTTCCACGTATGTACAAATCAAATAATGCTTTTGTGGTGAAAATTATACAGCATTATACAGAGAACCAAACATATACTTTCCATTACATCTTTGATGTACTAGTTGGTGTTAAATGGACATGTTTCTTCACCCCGTGTTCTTCGGACTGTGTGTTTCATTCGTGTCTGTTTTTCTTCAGATGATTTTCTAGTAATTTGTACAAATATGTGAATCTGGATAAACTAATATCTTTTACTGTCAATTTCGGGTTGCATCCTTTGCTCTCCAACAGTCATTGGAGTGCTGTTTTCAGTATGTCCAGGCAGGGATTCAAAATAACAACAATGCTTTTGAAAAATAATGTCGTAGGTTGACAGAGTGGTTTATAAATGATAGCTATACGCTTCTGCTCTCAATTCTTCCTCCCAACCCTGCTTATCATGGCTGGAATTGCTGCTACCCCTGTGGGGGCAGCTGGGGGCTGGCTGTAGCCGGGCTGGGGGCCTGACTGGGCCACATGCCTCTTACGCCATTCATGTCTGTTTTTCTTCAGATGATTTTCTAGTAATTTATACAAATATGTGAATCTGGATAAACTAATATCTTTTACTCTCAATTTCAGGTTGCATCCTTTGCTCTCCAACAGTCATTGGAGTGCTGTTTTCCATATGTCCAGGCAGGGATTCAAAATAACAAAAAGGCTTTTGAAAAATAATGTCATAGGTTGACAGAGTGGTTTATAAATGATAGCATACGCTTATGCTCTTAATTCTTCCTCACAACCCTGCTTATCATGGCTGGAATTGCTGCTACAGCTGTGGGGGCAGCTGGGGGCTGGCTGTAGCCGGGCCGGGGGCCTGACTTGGCCACATGCCTCTTATGCCCCAGCTAGTAACTGGGGCTTGTGCTCACTGGGGCAGCAGGGCTCTGAGAGGGAGGGTAGAAGCCCAGAGGGACCTGGCTCTGAAGTGGCCCACCATCGTTTCTGCTGCCTTCTATTGGCCATGGCACATCACCTAACTTCCAAGGTGGGGAAATCAACTCTGCCTCTTGATGGGAAAAGTTGGAATGTCACATTGAAAAGAGTGAGGACACAAGGAGTCAACCTGGAGCCATTTTTGCAATTTTGGATGGCGCTTGGTGCCTTCGGACTCTTTTTTCTTCTTTCGCACACCCTAGAGATGTTATACAGGGAGTAAATGTGTCCAAATTTTGGGGAAATTGGAACAATCAAGAGTTACCTGTATGGAATGCTGTTAACGATGACAATTCCCGCTACAGCACCTTTCCTCTGAGACACTTAGGGTCTGTTAACAGATTAAAAGTAGTAAAAGATGCCGATTGAGAGAATTTTCATTACCTTGTGCTCTGAAAACGTGGATTTTCCTTGGTTGGAATGGGCCTGAAAATGCATTTTTCTTAGTAGGGGCAGAGAAGCCTCTAGCGGTATACTTAATGAAGCAAGGTGAGTTATAAGCAATCATCGGTTGGAGGGTGAATGTACCACACAATAGAAAAGTCTTACCGTGGAAGAAAATCTTTATATGATCTTTAAAAAAAAAAAAACTTCAAGAAAAATAAAGACATGACACCATATTCAGTTTCAAGTCAGTGACTTATAAGCAAAGCAAAGACAGTCTGATTAAGGCCGTTGCATCGTTCTCGCATTTTTTTAGGTCTCACCCATTTCTGTGGCCATCTTAGAACCTGAGCTTCTAGGGCTCCGAGACCTTCATCTTGACGTAGGACTGAGCAAATGCACGGAGGGGTTCTCAATAAATAGGCATTAAATTCTAAGTCCAGAAGGGGCCTTGAGATGCCCTCTCTTTACTCCTTTGTAGAACTGTTTTAAGCAGCCCCCCAAAACAGAGTTTTTTCTTTAAATCTCAAAATTCAGAGATTCCACAATCAGAACTTACTTCTCATATTGCCTTGTGGTCTGCTGTGGGCATCTGTCGAATGGTGTGAACTATGCGTGGGGACCATGGCCTACCCTCCAGGCCCACGGTTTGGGCTGCTTTGGTGCCATGCTGTGCTCAGGGGCCTTCTTCTCTGGAGGTCTGGGCTCCAGTGAGCCTTGGTCATGTTCTTTGATGGAACCTTGGGTGCTTGACCACTCTGACCCTCAGTGTCGTTTGCAGGTTCTGGGAAGGATTCAATGAGCTCACGTGATAGCCAAGTGACTGAGGCAGAGTAGGCTCGGGATGAATCTTTAGTCTTATTTGCAGGTTCTGGGGAGGATTAAATGAGCTCACGTTATAGCCAAGTGACTGAGGCAGAGTAGGCTCGGGATGAATCTTTGCTTCGTTTTCATTGGCTGCGGAGGAGAGGATGACCCTAGGGATGAGCTACTTGGACTCCAGCCTGGAGCCTCTCCACCTTTAGTATGGGTATGCCTCTCTTGTGGATGTTGTTAAATGCAGGCTGTTACTCAGTAATTCTGGATGGGGCCTGGATTCCGTGCTTCTAACAAGCTCCTAGGTGACGGTGACACTGAGAGCAAGGGTCCAGCTCCTGCCTTCCTCCCTTTCCGGAAGAGCAGGACGTCTGCCCCCGCCCCGGGAGGAGAAAACATCCGCAACGTGACCACTAGTAACCAGTTTCCTCGCAGGCAAGGGACCTTTACCACTGCTCCCAACCATTTTGTCTGAGGCGCAGCAAGCCAAAATACTGAGATGCTGAGGTTTGCAGCAAAGAGGAGCTTTCTTCACAAGGCAGCCAAGCGAGGAAGTGACGTGAGAATAGGTCTCAAATCTGCCTCCCCAAAGGCAAGGGGCTTGGGGTATCTGTGGGATAAAGAATAAAGAAGTTCAGTAGTTGTGGGTGGGGCCTGGATTCTGTGCTTCTAACACGCTCCTAGGTGATGGTGACACTGAGAGCAAGGGTCCAGCTCCTGCCTTCCTCCCTCTCCGGAAGGCATAAGTAGGCTACAGGGCTCAGCACATTCTCAGGCTGGAGTTTTCGGCCCTCTGATGGCAGGAGGTCAAAAGGCACTTGCCTAGGGGGAAGATCGGTGGTCCTCTCCAGTCTTAACAGGCTCAGCCTAACTAGGCAGAGCTGATTCCAAGTTCCTGGACAAGACTGGGGCAAACAGCTTATTGCTTATGCTACATGCTACTTGGAGGAGGTGCAAGTGTTCAAGCTACCTTGATGAGTGAAGACAGGATTTGACTAATCATGACACATGGTTTCACCCCTTTGTTGTGACACTTGACTACTTGGCATATTTTATTTTAAAAAGCCTTCCGTTACTCCGTGCACATCAAACAGTAAATGCTTTCTCTTAGCAAACCTGCATAACAATTTTCTGAACTCTTCTGCTCCGGACAAGATTCATGAATACACCAGGCAAATAAAGTGAAAGAGGAGACAGTACATAGTGTTGTATTCAAGTGGGTCTTGATACCTCCTTCCTGTGCCTGTTTCTCCACCAGCATCATGGGGACAGTCGGAGTCCCTCTCTTGGGGGCTGTTCTGGGGGTTCAGTGAGATATAGATGCATGCACAGGCACATGGGAGACACCCAGTGTGTGTTACCTTCGTGCTTATTTTTATTAGGAGACCAGTATTGTTAGAAGATTTCTGGTTTGGACAACAAATTAGATAGGTGGTCATTACTATAGTGTATGCAACAGCAATTCACATTACCACTTGCAAAAAAGTAGTTGGATCCCCTGGATAAGCAATCAGCTGAAGCTACTTTGACTGACTAAATCTGATTTACTGAGTTAATAAGCCAGTTGATTTAGAATAGGTCTGATGCATATTTCTCCTCCATTCTGCATTAAACTGTTTCCCATGCCTAAAATGTCTTTTGTCCCATTCGTACATATCCAAATTCCTACTTCTGTGCTATAAGGCTCGGCTCAACTACACCTGCCTTTAGTGAAACTTTTCTCACCTGCACAACTGGAGATAATTTTAGTCTCCTCATGACTCCCACGGGGTTACCTCTGTTGTGACACTTGACTACTTGGTGGCAATCCCAATTACTTTTTGTTTGCCTGCCAATGCAGGGGACACGGGTTCGTGCCCCAGTCCGGCAAGATCCAACATGCCGCGGAGCGGCTAGGCCCGTGAGCCATGGCCGCTAAGCCTGCGCATCCGGAGCCTATGCTCCGCAACGGGAGAGGCCACAACAGTGAGAGGCCTGCATACCGCAAAAAAAAAAAAAAAATGTGTGACTGGAAACACACTTATTGGCATGTCTGACACACGGTAGGTATGCTACCGTAGGTCGTTCTTGGAAACTGAAGCCTTGGTTTTGAGGGATCATCAAAACTAGTACAATGGTTGCCATGTTTCTCCTTGTTCATCCGGGTGAAAAATCTGGTAGAGAGAGCTCCATCCTTTCTGACAGGAGCCCAACCCTAGTACTTAGAGGGAAGCGGTGATGTCTCACTGAAGGCACCTTATTCTTTTCCTTTCTACATTTTTTGTTCATTAATCTTCATCCAACTGGCCTTTCTAAATTTTACAGAAAACAAAACTATTTCTCAATGGATTCAGATACTACCCCGAGTTAATATTCCAACCAAGTTCTTGTTCTTCTGGGTCTCATCACCAGAAATTTCTGAGGCTAAATCTTCTCTAGTTTCTAGGATCACTCACTTTCTCATTTCTCCCTTCTCCTTTTAGTTCAGTCTTGTCAATTTAGTCCCTTCCCTAACCACAACTTATAATAAGGGAACACTGCAAGGTGATGAAAGTCTAGATGGTCTGGTTTTAATCCTGGGTTTTTGCCACCTACTTACTGTGTGGCATTAGGCAAGCTATTCAACCTCTCTGGGCCTCAGTTTCCCCCCAAAAAGGTGAATATCATGAATATTACCTACCTATAGGGTTGCCATTATGAGGAATAAATGAGTTAATATTTGCTAAGCACTTAGAATAGTACTTATTATAGTCTAAGCACTACAGTTGTGCTTGTTAATAAGAATCAATGAAATTCCAAGCGTATAACTTACTCAACTTTCTGTCATAACTTTGAAGTGTTGGTCTGTCTGTTGGCCGGTGTTGCAGGTAAATGAGTCGAGGCATGGGCTGAGGCATTGCTACTACTGGGTGGTATGTTCTCATATCTTGGAACAGCGGTGTGAAGTGGGTAGTGGTTCTCCTTGGAGACAGGGCAGACTGGAAAATGACAGCCTGGGAAGGAGGTGTGGTGCCCATAGCTTTGCTGTCAGAAGTGCTGCCTGCTGAGGCATCGGTGCCGGCCTAAGCCGTAAATGAGGTGCTGGGGAAAACAGGAGCAGAATGGAAAATAACAGCCTGGGAAGGAGGTGTGGTGTCCATAGGTTCGGGGTCAGAGGTGCTGCCTGCTGAGGCATCGGTGCCTGCCAAAGCCGTCAATGGGGTGCTGGGGAAAACAGGAGCAGAAAGGAAAATAACAGCGTGGGAAGGAGGTGTGGTGTCCATAGGTTCGGGGTCGGAGGTGCTGCCGGCTGAAGCACCGATGCCCGCCAAAGCTGTAAATGGAGTGCTGGGGAAAACAGGAGCGGAAAGGAAAATAATAGCCTGGGAAGGAGGTGTGGTGTCCATAGGTTCGGGGTCAGAGGTGCTGCCTGCTGAGGCATCGGTGCCCGCCAAAGCCGTAAATGGGGTGCTGGGGAAAACAGGAGCAGAAAGGAAAATGAGAGCCTGGAAAGGAGGTGTGGTGTCCATCATTTCCATATCGGAGCTGCTGCCTGCCTGATCTGAGAGCAGAGAGTAAAAGTGGGAGAGCTCCTCCCTAGCTTCTAACTCTTCTCAAGGTCTAGCACGCACTGGACACTGGATGGCTCAGCCTGGCTCTATGACATGTCCATTGTACGCATCACAGAGAAAGGGTGGGCGAGGCAGGGGGTGAGGCGGGGGTGGGGGAGCACATGCAAACCCAGACCCTGGAGAAACCCCGGCCAAAGGGCAAAGGGCGGGGCCCTTCTGGACTTTCTATTGGCTGGGACTTCTCGCTGTGGGTGGCAGGTGTTTAGCACTGGATGGGCCACCATGCGGAGACTGTTGGGGACTGTGGAAGCCTTCTCGTCCAGAGCTCACCCTGCCTGGTCACCAGATCTGCAGGCCTCTCAACCCTGCGTATATATCGGCCAGCCCTTCCCCACCACGGGGCCAGAGACTAGAGCCTGCTCAGAGCTGAGCGCAGGAGGCACCCAGAGTTGCCAGGGTGTGGCCAGCCTCCTCCGGGGACCTCCCCAGCTTCTCTGCGAGGCCTGGAGACTGGAGCACCTCCTCCAGGGCTGCTCAGCTGCCAGCATCACCATGAGCCAGATGGTGAAGGTTTCTGAGCAGGGAATGCAGAGCCCTGACCTGACTGGATGCTGCACCCCACGATGTCCCTTCCTGGCAGATAGGTTCTTTCTTCACTTCTTTTCTGAAATTTGGTAAAACATTTAAACCTTCGACTGTTCTTCAGGGTATACAGATGGTAGTGGCTTAGCCGGGATTCAAACCAAACCTGTGTGATTCCAGAGCTCTTGCTCTGGACTGTTGTGCCTCCTTATCGTGTATGCTTCATGTGTTCCTTTTTTTTCTTTTTTTCTTGTAGTCCCTATGGTACTTAGCCCTACGTGCCATACCTGTAAGGAACAGATACACTGCCCTGTAGGAGGTCTTCTTTTGTTCAACGCATTGTTATCCACCACACTGTGTTCTAATCTCAGAAGATACAGGTCAGAGACCACCAGTTGTAAGCATAGCACCATTCCACATTTCTAATTGAGGATTGAAGCTCGGATTTTCCCTTTGTCTAGTTTGAAGGATCCAGATATGTAAAGATTAAATTCTAGATAAATCATGGGCTATCCTGAAAGAAATTCACCAGTGAATTTTTCCGTTTGTATTAGAAACCAGTTTCTCTGGCATTCCTGGAGTATATCCAGTAAGGCAACTCATTCATGTCTAGAAAGCAAATATATCATTTATTGCAACTTGAGCGTGGAGCGATGAAAGTTTAAAGTGCGGTCAACACAATTTGGTCATTGTGAGTTTGCCAGCTGGGTCCACTCTTGACTACACATATGTCACTCT
>NW_021146167.1:0-6940 GCF_002837175.3 Physeter macrocephalus
CATGGCTCACGGGCCCAGCCGCTCCGCAGCATATGGGATCTTCCCGGACCAGGGCACGATCCCGTGTCCCCTGCATTGGCAGGCGGACTCTCAACCACTGCGCCACCAGGGAAGCCCTAGATAAGGTATTCTTCATCACTGCTCCGTACTGCTGTTCACACTTACGTCATGTCACTACACAGCACAGCCTTGCTCTTCCTAAGGGCCAAGGTCAGAGATGTACTATATATCGAACACGTGCCATGGCCAGGCTCAGGCTGGTCTGGAGCAAAGAATAAAAAAGACTGGGTCTCTGCCCTCATGGAACTGGCATCCCAGTGCCCTTGAGTGTCTGTCAACCAAGGTAGGAGGAAGGAAACCCACGTGTCACCCACATGCCTGTATACCGTCTGCTGTTCACACACACCCTGTCCCTTATCCACCGGTCCTTTACTCACTCAACCTCTGAGCTGGAAGGCCTTAGAGCCCAGAGCTGTAGGTAGGAACATGGAGATCCAGACAGAAGTAGACACGAGAGATCACAGTGTGGCCCTCGTGAGCCTCATCCCCTGCCCCCGGGATCTATTTCAGCAGGGCTGCTGGGGGGTGCCTCTAATCCAGGGCCCAACCATTGTTTGATGTTGGGAACAATTGAAGGGCAAGGGAGCTATAGATAGATCCACAGCTGCTGTCACCTGTTCCAGCCTGGGCACTGGGCCCAAGCGGTGTCTACGTGGGGGTACTTTATCAGTGAGGGCCCCCTGGGGGTGGGAGATTGGTCCAGCCTAGCTCAGCTCTACAGAGACTGAGTCAGAGGCCAAGACAAAGAAATAGAGTCTCGGAGGGCAGAGAGAGACAGGGTAACACAGAAAGACCAAGACCCCTGAGAGGTTCAGGAGGCTTCCACCAAACGCCATAAACACAGAGACTGGTTGGGGCTCTGGGAGGGCTACACAAGCACACTTCTCTCTGGGAGAGCCACATCCCAGATTCTTCCGAGGCAGTTGAAGGAACATGCTTTGGGGAGTGCTCTGGGAGACTCCTGAGATCTTTGAAAGGAAGACGTTGTGCTGCTGTGTCTAGTCGTAGCTTTAATTCAGTGTGTGACCTTCCTCTGTGCCTCCATTTCCCCAGCTGCCCAATGAGAGAGTTGGTTTGCATGATCTCTGAAGAGCCCTTTCATCCTCTGATGCCTGTCAGGACATATTCCTCACGTGTCTAACCTCTCCCTCTTGCTGCAGTGGAGGCCATAGTCCCCTCCGTTGTTTGCCCTTTGTGAGGATGGGGGACAGCTGGTCCCCCCATCCCCTCCCCCCAGTAACCTTTCAGCTATAAATCCATGCTGAGGCATCTCTCCACTGGATAAACAGCCCTGATGCCTTTTGGCTGCCCTCATCCTATTTTCTGCTTGAAGCATCAGAGCTGGGGCCCACTCGGGCCCTCTGCAGCTGCCCACGGCCCCAGGAGGGGGACAAGCCTTGGACGAGCAGGGGCACCCCCCCGGGGTGCCAGGGTGGAGGCCCCTCTTTGGGCCTCACCACCTCGCATTTAGACCCTTATGGCAGCCGCCTCCTAAGTCTTCCTGCCCCGGTCTCGCCCCTGCAGTCCATCCTCCACACCAGCTGTCATGGGGCTCTTGTGAACACATAAATCTGAACACACTGTCAAATGCCCTTGCTCCGAGCTCTTTGATGAAAAAAATAAAATTAAAAAATGCCTTTGATGGCTCCCCAACTCCTGCAGGGTAAAGAACCAAATCCTAATCTGGCTTTTGAAGCCCTTCACAATCCAGTCCCAGCTGCTCCGTCCAGCCTCACCTCCCTTTACGCCCGTGTGGCTGCTCTGGGCTTGGAGTTCAGGTTCACGCTCTCTGTCCCCTGTCCTCTACCTTCAGTGCCTCTCCCTGGACGGCCACAGCCTGTGGCATCTCTTGCTCCTTCAGTCCATTCTCTATATGGCAGCCAGAGTGATCATTATTAACCTTCACCACTTACTCTCCTGCCCTAACAGCTCCCCTTCGCACTTGGAATAAGGTCCCACAAGAGTCCTGGTGACCCAGCCCCTGCCTACCTGTCTAACCTCACCTTGCAAAACTTTCCCCACCTTCCTACCCCAGCGGCACTAGCATTGTGACAGGGCCTCAGACACACCAAGCTATGCTCTGCCTCATGGCTTTTGTATTTACTGTTCCTCCTGGTTGGAATATCCTTCCCCCAGCTCTTCACCTAACCGGCTCCCTCTTATCCTTCAGGTCTTGCCTTAAATGTCACCTCCTCAGAGAGGCCCTCCCTCTCTGACTAACCTGAATAGAGTTACACCCCCATTACCCTCCACAGCACTACTTTGCGTGGTGCCTTAATAGCACGTGCCACAATCTTTTATCCTTCAAACTCCTCCATTCTGACATCCTCCTTGAGCATCGTTTTTTTTCCTGGACAATGAGTGTTGTGTTCCCATCCTGGACACATAAGAGAAGCTGTCAGATGCATATTGAATTGAATTCATGTGTCCCTCCCTCCTTCACAGAGTCCTTCAATGTCTTTATCCAAAGAAGGACTTCCAGGCACTGGGGTGCATTGCTGGCAGATATATTTGGGGCTGGGGTGGCTCCCAAATTACATCCTCTCTGCCTACCTGCCTGCCCTTGCTTTCTCCAATACTCAGCTCCTCTACTGGCATTTTGGGCTGGAAGAGGAGACGCCAGAGGTACTATGCCCCTTTCGGGCTTTGCCTCATCAGTCTGGCTGCTACTAGGCTGTGGGTTCCAGGACTCTTGGCAACTGCTGATCTGAGGTCTTTGGTGGAGAGGAATTGGGGACACCTAGACCCTGGTGCCCAGCTTGGCTCTAGCCCCCTACATACTAAGCCTTCCAATCTCTATCTTTGGACACTTTACTCTCTTCCCTGACTCCTGCTTCACCCCTCCAACTCTCTTCCTAGCCAGGCCCAAGGTTCCCTGGTGTAAGTGGGGGCTGGCGGACAGCATATCAGTTTTTGAGGGCAGTGGTAGACCTATTCAGAGCCACCTGGGTCTGGGGGCCTGGAGACACAGACTAGAAAGCCTGAGGTCCAGCCCTCCCCGATAGCCTTTTCTGGGGCTGTCAGTACCCTAAGTCCCTTGAAGATGGTGTTTCTTTGAGTGATTTCCAGGGAGAGTCCCTCTAGCCCAGGAGGGTGGACACACTGCAGGCCAGGATGCAGGTGACCCAGCTGCCCTCATGCTGGTCCTGCCTGAAGTTGCTTTCTCCTTTCCCAGTTTTCATGTGCAGGGGTAGAGAGCTTGCCTTCGGAGTGGGATCCTGGAGTCTGGCCTGGGCTTCCCTCTGTCCCCATCAGGGTCTTCGTGTCCTTAGCTAAGCTGATTTCCCTTCCAGCCCTCCAGCCCTGATGCTCCTGATTCTTAATGCCCTAGGAGTCTTTAATTTAAAAAAACAACAGGGGGCTTCCCTGGCGGTCCAGTGGTTAAGACTTTGCCTTCCAGTGCAGGGGGTGTGGGTTCGATCCCTGGTCAGGGAGCTAAGATCCCACATGCCTTGCAGACAAAAAACCAAGACATAAAACAGAAGCAATGTTGTAACAAATTCAATAAAAGACTTTAAAAATGGTCCACATCAAAAAAAACCTTAAAAAATAAAAAATAAAACAACAACAAACAAACCCAAAGGAGGGACAAATGTAAAAGATACAGGGAAGTACAAATAATAACAAACGATTGTACATTTTGTCATATTTGCTTCAAGTCTTTTGCCCCAGGATTCTAGCACTTCAGGGTTCTAATGACCCTGGGTTGTAACACCCCAGCATTCTAAAACTGAGGTGCATATATGTCTTGTCTCTGTACTTATAACATTGGGAAGAGAAGGCAGGAAGAAAGACTTTGGGCTGTCTATACTGGCTACGCAGTGGGTGGGTTTGTTGGGTTGAGAGGGTGGTTGTTAAGAAACAAAGCTTCCAGAGGGTCTAAAATCCTGGAATCCTGGAGTCCTGAGGTTGAAGTAGACCTCAGAGGGCATCCAGTCCAAAGCCTCAAGCCCTGTGCAGCCTCTACTTGATTCTTCCTTGCTTTTGGCAGGCTCACTTTCTTCCAAGGCAGCCTCTTCCATTGCTGATTGGCTCCAAGTGTGAAAAAGTCCTTTTTTGTGTGTATCTTCAAACTCTGCTTCCTTGCAACTGCACTGTTGTTCTGCTCTTGGGGCCACACAAATCACACAGGCTCCCTCTGTTCCAGCATGGCTCTTCAGGTGTTTAAAGTTGGTACCTTAAGTCCTTGCAGATTGTAGCATTTGTTGCATCTCTCAGGTGCAGTTTGGGTTTCCTCACTGCTTTGTCATGTTTGTCTGAGCTCATCTCAACAGGAAGGTGTGTCTGGTGTATTAGAAGCGAACTTACAGGGCAGTTCTAGACCCACTTCTTTGGGTTGTTTTTTCAGCCCCAGGTTTCTACACTGAGCAGGTAATTCTAGAATTCAGACCCACATTATATTTGGTATAGACTAGGCTTATTAGAGATTCTGATTCTCCAGGACAGTTCTATTGCTTGGGCCTTAGGCACAAAGCCCTGCTTTCCTAGCATCTTTGAACAGGAGCAGAGTTTTCCCTACCCTCTGGGCTTTCTATAAATTGCTTAAGCCCAGCTCCTTAGCCTCTGACCCCATATGGAGATTAAAACTCTGTAATCTAAACTATCAATCAAGTTTGCTTCCTTCTCTTACTTCATAGATATTTATTGACTTTTTACTATGTGTAGCTACTCTGCAAGGTGCTGGGGGCCTAGACCAAGCTCTTGCCCTTTACTGGGTGTGGGTGTGGGTGGGAGGGGGAGGCAGGGAAGAAACAATCTAAGTTCTATGAAGAGAATTAAAACAGAATGATGTTGTCACAAATATGATGTGGAGAGAAAAAAGAAAGGAATACATAATGTAGGACTCCATTCATATAAATTTCAAAACAATCTGTGAGGGCTTCCCTGGTGGCACAGTGGCTGAGAGTCCGCCTGCCGATGCAGGGGACACAGGTTCGTGCCCCGGTCCGGGAAGATCCCACATGCCGCGGAGCGGCTAGGCCCGTGAGCCATGGCCGCTGAGCCTGTGCGTCCGGGACGGGGCCTGTGCTCCGCAACGGGAGGGACCACAGCAGTGAGAGGCCCGCATACCGCCAAAAAAAAAAAAAAAAAAAACAATCTGTGATATTAGAAGTCAGGATAGTAGGTGAGAGAGTGATAACTGAAAGAGGGTTGATGGGGATGCTGGTAATTTGGGGTTCTTGAACAAAGTGTGTTTACTTTGTGAAAATTCATCAGACTGTACAAGAATATTCACTGCAGCCCTAGTTGTAATGCCAAAAAGAGAACAATCTAAACGTCCACCCAAAGGACACCTGTATCATTTTGTAACATGGGGAAATATCTGTAGGATTAGTTACTAAAAGGGTCTGGGCATTTGTAATTTTGATAGAGATTGCCAAATTTGGCCATGCATTTTTAACAAAGTTTTCATGTAACATACATACGGTGAAGTGCATACATCTTAAGCGTATAGCACGATTAGTTTTACAAAGTGAACACACCTGTGTAACCACAGCCCAGCTCAGTATATAGAGTGTTTCCTGCATTCCAGAAGCTTCTCTTGTGCCTCCTCTCGTTGTTACTTTCCCTCAAAGGACCACTTTTTCACTTTATCATCATTCGTTAGTTTTGCCTGTTTTGAACTATTTATGGTTGAAAATGTATCTTTGAAATTATCCATATAGAATATAGATATGTCTGTATATTTGCAGTTGGTAGCCCGTTGGTGCAGAGGATTTCTTTTCGTGAGCTCAGCCTAATGTCTGGGTGGAATTCTGACTCTGGACCTCTTTGTGTCCAGTGTCGAAGGTTCCAGGATCCTTTGATATTCTGACGCCAAGATTCTGTGGCGTCACCAGAGCCTGAATGGGGTGACAGAAAAGGAGAGCCTGAAGTGCCCTGACACATTCTGAAGGCAGACTGAGTGTCAGCACCCTGAACCCCTGATATGAGTAGGGTGCAGGAAGGGGCTAAGAGTGGGAACTTGGCTTCCTGTGAATCTTAAATGTCATTATGAAGGGGGCTCCTGATTGGTCTAAATTTCCTCAATTTGCTTCCTCTTCAGCCAAATTATTCCTTTATGCCTATGGTCCTAGGTCTGGTTTTCTTCTTGTGTAATTTCCCCAGGGGACCTCAGAGAACTGGGGATAGAGGTGAGGGGGAGTGGGGAAGAGACAGCATCCAGGTGCTTGGAGAGGGATGCCTTAGTGTCTCTGCTTCTCTTTTTGACTCGGTCTCTGCCACTGTTTATCTGTGAGGTTTGGCTAGCTCTTTCCTTTCCCTGGGCCTCAGTTTCTCTGGATGTGTAAAGAGGGTTGGACCAAATAGTCCCTGAGTGCATTTTGTGGTCGCCCTCCCTGAGTCTCCTTGCTCTCCACTTCTGTGGGTGTGGACCTTTTTCTGGGTGTATCAGACTCCCTGTGACTCAGTTTCTCTCTCCCAGCACCTCAGTCTTCCCAAATCTCTCACTGCCTTGTCCCTGTCCCTGTCGGTCTGAGTCTCAACCTCTGAGTGGAGTGAGTGTCTCTCTCTGCTTTTGTGATCCCCTGACAATAGGAGGTAAAAATAGCCCAGGGGCCGTGCTGGTGGAGATAAAAGGGAATTTGCCTTTTGTGTCCTGTGGCCAGGCCGGGGGGGCTGTGACACGTGGAGATTGCTGACATAGCTCTCCTCCGCTGACCTTGACGGCGGCAATAAAAGGGGTAGCCCAGCTCCCAGCCCTCACCGTGGTGCTGAGGTGGGTGATCAGGGCTGGAGTTGGAGCCCAAGGGAGGGCAGACAAGCTGATGGGTGAGGGTGCCTGTGGGCTGGCACAAGTCTCTCCATTTCTGTGGGAGAGGATGCTCTGGTGTTTGAGAGAGAGAGAGAGAGAGAGAGAGAGAGAGAGAGAGAGAGAGAG
>NW_021146167.1:6997-27603 GCF_002837175.3 Physeter macrocephalus
TGTGTGTGTGTGTGTGTGTGTGTGTGTGTGTGTGTGTGTGTGTGTTTGTGTTGGGGGCTCACCAGGGTGGCTGAAGTGGGGAGCCCCACGGAATCACCTACCATTAGGTCTTGTGGGTTGTTCGATCATGCCCCAGTTTGGGGCCCCTGGTCCCTCAGTTCCCCTGTCACTGCCATCTTCCAGTGCCTGCTGCCTTGGACTGCCTTGAACCTCTAAGATCCCATCCTCCACCTCTCAGTGCCACTACCATGATGGATGTGAGTGAACTTGGGGAGTCTGCCCGCTACCTCCGCCAGGGCTACCAGGAGCAGATGAAGGTGCACACTGTCCTGTGGGATGGTAAGTGAGGGCAGAGTGGGGCACAGCTACAGAGAAGCCCTTATGGACTCAGACCAGGAGTGGGGAGGGGGGTCACTCAGCTCGGGTCTGAAGGAGCACTCTGGCCTGACAGCTTTAGCCCTGAGGATAAAACCCCAGGGAGCCTGTGTACATCACTGTATGTCTGTGAGCAAGCCTCAGTTTGCTCCTCTGTAAAATGGGACCGTATCACCCGCCTCCTGGGGCTGCAGTCTGTGGCTGGAGCCTTAAGCTTCTGAGATGAGAGTGATTGGTATGTGTGCAGGCTGCCTCCACATGTCCATAAAACCTGTGCTGGAGTTATTTTTAGTGCTTTCCATAGCGCCAAAGCCTCTGTTTATCAGGGACAGGAATAAAAGCTACTATTTATGACCCGGTTTGCTCATAGGACAATAATAACAATAGGCAATGTGTATCAAGTGCTTATGGTGTGCCAGGCCCAGAGCAGATGACTTTCCATGCATCATCTCAACAACCTGGGGAGATGGAGACCAGGGCCAGGGCCAGCTTCGTGGGTGTGCAACCTCTGCAGCCACACAGGGCACCGCCCTCGGAGGGGCCTCATGCTCGATTTAACACTCTGCTATCACCATCTCGAAATTGTAAATAATTTCTTAACAAGAGGATCTGCATTTTAACACTGGGGCCTGCAAGTTATGGAGCTGGTCCTGACTAAGGCACTTGACTAGTAAGTGGCAGGACACCTGAGTCTGTGCCTTTAACTACCATGAAATATGGGCTCCCTGGAGCTCTGGGGCCAGCTGGCCAGGCAGGAAGGAGCATAAGACAGACTTACAAGACCTGGGTTTGAGTCTTCAGTGAAATGGGGGAGGCAGAACCCACTGAAAATTAAGTGCCTGATATTGAGGGCTGCTCCATATGGAAACTAAGGACATGCCCATAATGTTTTACCTTTGAGGGACAGGCCCATAGAGAATGAGGGATTTTCCTGAGGTCACAGGGCAAATACAACAGAAGCAGGAATCTGAACCCAAATGTGTAATCCAGGGCTGTGAGGGACTGTAACCTCAGTCAGGGAATCCTTTGAGATCTCTAGGGACCCTCCCAGCTCTGCCCTTCTGGCAGTCTGTGTCTGGAAGGATCTTTTCTGGGTACTCCTGCATCCTGACAGAGGGGCTCCTAGGAGGGGCACAGCTCTGTAGACACGATTTGGGAGCCCCAGCTGGGTCCCCAACCCCTGGATGTGCGCCAGCCTTTCTCAAAACCCCCATGCTCTCCCCGAAACCCAGGGAAGAAGCGGGTCTGGGTACCTGATGAACAGGATGCTTATGCGGAGGCTGAGGTCAAATCCGAGGCTACTGGGGGCAGAGTCAACGTGGAGACCAAAGACCAGAAGGTTTGGCTCCCCTTTTTCCCGGAATTAGCTCCTCCGCCTTCCCGGGTGTAGCTCCTGGCCAGTGTGCTCTGGATGAAAGGGGGTCTGGGAGCGTACAGGAGTGAGAGGCTGAGGTCAAGTTTGTTCCTGCCCACCTGTCACCCCACCATACGGCCTTCCTGGCAGGTGCTGACGGTTCGTGAAGCTGAACTGCAGCCCATGAACCCACCCTGCTTCGACTTGCTGGAGGACATGGCCATGATGACACACCTCAGCGAGGCAGCCGTACTGCACAACCTGCGCCAGCGTTATGCGCGCTGGATGATCTATGTGAGCCATGGACCGGGGAGGGGCCACGGGTGGGATGGGGCTGTGTGGTGGGGGTGGGGCCATAGTAGCAGGGGCGGGGCTAGGGCAAGAGGCACAGCTTGGTAGGGACAGAACGGGGAAGGGGCGGGGCTGTGTGCAGTGGGAGGCGGGGCTGTGTGCAGTGAGGGAGCAGGGCTAGAGGCAGGGTAGAGTGATGTCATGGGCCTTTGGAGGCGGGGCCACTGGCTGGGGCGGGGCTAGAGGTAGGGCTGGAGGTTTGGCTACGGCAGTGTAGGGGCGGAGCTGCAGCAGCACAGAGGCTGGGCAATGCGGCTGTGAAGGGGCCACGGGCTGTGGGCAGGAGTAAGGGCTAGGGCGGGGCTAGGGCGGCCACAAAGGGTGTGGCATCGCACCTTAAGCAGCTCCTTGGGGGATTTTGCAAGGGTCACAGTTTTGCGAGGGCTAGAGCCTGGGGATGGGAACTTGGCCTCCAACAACCTATCTATACACTCTCTCCTCAGACATACTCGGGCCTCTTCTGTGTCACCATCAACCCCTACAAATGGCTCCCGATCTATACAGCCTCCGTGGTAGCCGCTTACAAGGGAAAGCGCCGCTCGGAGGCCCCGCCCCACATATATGCGGTGGCAGATAACGCCTACAATGACATGCTGCGCAGTAAGGGCCGCCTTGACTCCTCTCCCCCACCCGAGGCCCCTCCCCCGGCTCCAGGACCCCCTTCCCTCCACTTGCACTGCCCTCCTTTTGATGCTGCTGTACACTCTAGCATAATCCTTCTGTCTCTGAGTGGGAGCTGGCCTGCAGTCTGAAGGTCCCACCTGGTCCTTTCCGTTTCTGGCCCTGGGTGGTGGAGGGGCTGCCCCAGCGCCAAGGATACCCAAGGTGTTCCACCTGTGGCTGGTCCCTCACTTTGGCTAACTTCTCTATCTCCTCCCCTTTCTTCCAGACCGAGAGAACCAGTCCATGCTGATCACGTGAGTGTGGGGCTCTGGGGATGGGGTGGGAAATGCTGGCCATCTGGCAGGAAGAGAGTGGAACTAAAATCATTTCCCAAGGTTAAATACAAAGTGCTTAGGGCAGGGGTTTTACTGCCTGGAGTCAGTGTCCCAGGTGAAACTAAATTAGAGCATTTTCTCTGCCCCCTATTCTGGGCAGATGTGTTATGGGTGGTGGGCAGGAAGGGGGTACCAGACTGATCACCAGCCCTGATACCCTCTGTCCCTAGGGCCTGGAATCTTCTCCCACCTTGATCTTTTGGGAGTTCTGATTCTCGCTCAAGGGGAGTGGGGAGACCCCTTTCCTCCTTCTTACCATCTCCATATTTCTGAATCTTATTTCTAATCCTTTGTTTGCCTTCACTGGTAAGTGGTAGAATTCTTACATACCAAGTTTATATCCAGCCAAGCCAATATGGACATCGTTCGTGTGTGTGTGTGTGTGTGTGTGTGTGTGTGTGTGTGTGTGTGTGTGTGTGTGCAGCCTGCTGGTGAAGATCAAGGCCTCTGAAACCTGAAAGACCTGTGTTCAAGTTCTCACGGGTCCACTTCCTGCTGGTGTGCTTGGGCCTCTGAGTCTCATCAGAAAAGACAGAACAATCCTACTTACCTACCACACAGAGCTATAGGAGTCAGCGAGTTAATGTCTGTACCTGGCACACAGCAGAAACAGCTACATAACTTCTCTGAGCTGCATTTCCTTATCTATCAAAAGCGGATGATAATGGTGCCTGCCTTACAGGTTTCTGAGGCTTAAATGAGCCAATATAGGTAAAGCACTTGGCCCAGTGTCTGGCAGTAAGTTAGTGTTCAGTAAACAGTGGCATCATAATGTGTTTTCTCATCTCACTGGGATGGTCTATGTTGGCTTGTTTTGTAAACAATTTTGAGGGCTAATTTATCTCAGGAGTTTTGACTTGGGGTGTGGGTCCCGAGTTGGGAGCTGGGTGTGGGGAGGGCAGAGGGGCCCTTCTTGAGGGGTAGGGTGTTGGGGGATGGGAGGAATTAGAGTAGCCAGATGGACATTGGTGACTCATGTTTGTGTCGTCCAAGGGGAGAGTCGGGGGCCGGTAAGACGGTTAACACCAAGCGGGTCGTTCAGTACTTTGCCGTCGTCGCTGCCCTGGGAGACGGGCTGGGCAAGAAGGCCGTAAGACTCGCCCACGCGGGCGCTGCTCCCTGCTGCTTCTGTTTTCCTTTTCTTTCTTCTTTTTTTTTTCTTCTTTTTTTTCTTTTTAAAAAGTTGATTCCCCGGAGCCTCCAGGCCTGCCTGAGCCTCCCACCCTGGTGGCAGACTCTGGCCTGAGCAAGGCTCGACCAGCGAGGCTGTGGCCATTCTCTGTCACATTGTATGACGTGGTTCCAGGCTTGCCTCACTGTTCCCATCTGGAACAGAGTGGGGGTGGGACCACATTGCTATTCCTAAGCATTTAATGTATTTTTTGCCCTTTCATCATGACCTTCATATTTTGAAAGAGTTTACCAGGTAGGCTGCTTTTACCAAGAAGTAATTGTTTTCTTGGTTTTCATGTACCAAAGACACAGTTACCTGCTGTCAATCAAACAAGCAGGTTCAGCCAGAGCCAAGGGCACTTGACATTCCCAACAGCCAAGGTTAAGGGGCAGTTTTGCACCCCATGATTTCTTTATGGTTTTTGAAATTTTCTGAAACAATGGGGGAACCAGTTTTTTGTTTTGTTTTTGTTCTTGAGGTACAACTTTCATTCCTAGCTCCAGGGCCAGCTGTTCAGAGCTCTGTGTGTGCTCCCCTACCCCCAAATGGGTTGCCTTTTCTTTCCAGAAACCCAAGGCCTCCTCCTGTACAGCCCCTACTCCTGGTCCTGTTGAGCCTTGCGTTTATTCTAGGACGTTTTTCTTTCTTCTTTTTCTTTTCTTTTTTCCATTTAAAGTTTTTTTCTTTTTCTTTTTGCCTCTTCCTATTTTCCCAGTTGATTTTCTTGTTTTTTCTTTTTATTTCAGTTTTGTTTTTTTGGTGTGGTGGTGGTTGTTTTTATTGTTTTGTTTTTGCTCTTGACTTTTTGGTACTCTTTCCTCCCTCCCTCCCCCAACCCATTTTCCCAACTCCCAAAGTGTCTCTGAGGATGCTACAGAAAGTCGGGTCTTGGTCCAGGAACAGGAATGGAGGGCAGGGAGCTGGCAGGGATGCAGCTGGGAGGGGCGGGAGTAGGGGGCACCTGGACGGAAAGGAGCCCTGCATTGTGGAGTTGGGATTGTGGGGGGACCTGTCAGGCAGGGGAGGTAGAGAGAAAGGCTGCCCCGCAGGGGCCATGGCTGCTGGAGCTTAAGAGCCTTATCAACCTCCCTCCCCTCGGCCCCCAAATTGACCACATCTCCAAAGAGAGCCCTGTTCAAAAGCCCTGGACTTGAATGTGTGGGTGGAGCTCGGGGGAGGGGCTCCTGCCAGTTCTTTCCTGCCTCTGTCTCCCCAGCAACACCTCAGGGGGATTTTTAAGTCTTGGGCTCCCTGGAGGTGAGTGAATAACCACAGTCCCCTGGCATGGGACAGGTGGCATGGCACCTGTCGCTCCAGAATCTATTGCTTCCTTTTTCTCCCTTTTTCCCCAGGCTGCTGGGATCCAGGGTAGGGAAGAGAAAGAAAGGGAAAAGGAGGGAAGACAAGGATGAGGCTAGGAGAGCAAGGGGGGAGGATCACCTCCATTCAGTAAGTCCCTCTAGATGAGACATACAGGTGGCTTCAGGCGTCGTGGAAAGCAGGATGCCTGGGCTCAGTTGTCTGCTCTGCCCCTGACTTACTGTGCCATCTGGAGCAGATCACTTTCCTGCTCTGAGTCTTAGTTTCCTCATTTGCAAATTAGGGCTAATAATATGCACCCGACAGGGCTATTTTGAATAATAGTTGGTGTACAACTGTACAATGAAAATGCACCTTATCACAATACAAAGGAGTAGTGGGAAGAAGGGCAGTCACAGAGGGAGGGGAGGGGTCAGAAGGATGGGCAGGAAGAGGTCTCTTCCAGCCTCAGAGCATCAGGGAAGCCTTCCTGGAGGAAGGGGCATTTGAGCTGGGCTCTAAAGGGGAGTAGACTGTAGTCAGGAACCTCTAGGGCTTGGGGCAGGGTCACTTCCTGGGGCATGGGAAATGAAGGGATATGGAGGAGGCCAGAGACAGGGCTTGGGGCTGTGAATAGGAGACCCCCAGACGCAGCCCCTGCCTCAAGCCCCTGACTAGGGCCGTGTTTGCTCCACTTTCTAGCATTTCTCTTTCTAACAGTCCCTGGAGGGTCGGGCATGAGGGGGTGGGGGGGGTACACATTTGGGTGACTAACATCCACTGTCCCGCTAGCCACCTGCTGCCCGCTCCCGCCTGGTGACACCTCACACCCTCTAACGTTGTCTTCCTTCTCCTCCCGGCAGTTTCTGGCCACGAAGACCAGGGTAGGTATGGGGCTGGTGTGAGTGGGGCAGGCAACAATTATGAGGTCCTGGGGACACCCCTCCCCTCCCCTTCCCAACCAGGAGTTGTCTGGGCTGGGCCAAGACCCCGGGACCACGGGCTGACAGAGCCCTCGGCCTGCCACCACCAGGGCACCCTCGAGGATCAAATCATTGAGGCTAACCCTGCCATGGAGGCTTTTGGCAACGCCAAGACCCTGCGGAACGACAATTCGTCCCGCTTCGTGAGTGCCCCAGTGGGAGAGCCGGGTGTGGGTGGAGCCCGGTCTGTCGCCGGGGAGACACAAGGTGGTGGGAGCCTTGGACGAATAGGGCAGTGCTGGGTGGGCCCCCAACTGAGGCTGCTTTTCTGCCCATAGGGCAAGTTCGTCCGCATTCACTTTGGTCCATCTGGGAAGCTGGCATCTGCGGATATTGACAGCTGTGAGTCTAGGAGAGGGTGGGGGAGGGGGAGGATGGGGAAACAGGCCCAGGCCTGAGTCTTTGCGCTCAGACTGAGCGTCTGTCATCAAGTCCTTGGGGTTCCCACCTGTCCCAGGCGCTTCTCTTCATCCCCTGGCCACAGCCAAGCTCAGGCCACCTCACCTCTCACCTGGAACATTCCCCCAGCCCCCATGTAGTCTTCCATTCTCCGTTCCTCTGCTGGATCTCCTTTCAGCCAGAGTGATCTTTTCTTAGAGACTAATCTGACCACATCGCATTCCTGCTTAAAAACCTTTTCCAGATCCCATCACCTTAAGATGGAGGCCCAAATCTTTATTTGGCCAGTCAGGCTCCTTGTGACTGGGCCCTTCCCTCACCCACCATCCCAGTCTTTTCTCTGGCCCTCGATAGGGCAGGCCTGTGCCCCTCCTGCCCTGGCCTCATCTCTACACCTCGAGTCCCCATCCTTCCTGGAAGCCTCCCCCAATGCCTCTCTGGGGTCATTGCCCATCCTGCCTGACCCAGACCTGCTGCATAGACACCAGGTGCGCAGGCTGCATGCAGAGAGTGGCCCCCACGCTGACTGCTCCCCATCTTGGGGTGCATGGCCAGATCCTGATGGATAAGCATGGGCAGGTGGTGATAGGCGCGAACGTCATAATTCATGCCCCGACCGACCCATGCGCAAACACACAGAGGCTCTGCTCGGTGGGCACACGGACACACCAGCAGTGCTCTGGAGGAAAGTAGCGTGGTCTGTGGATGGTGGAATGAAAGCACAGATGAAAGAATAGACAAATCAAGACCCATACACAGACAGCTACGTGATACACGCACACACAGAGACACACAGACGTACAAACATATGCATTCCCACACCGTGACACGTGCGTTGATGGAGAGACACCCTTCAGCACATGCTGGCATGTGTGCAGACACGGCACCTCTACACACACCCCTGCCCCTGGCTGACACCTCCTCCCTGCCCCTCAGCCACAGTGGGGTGACCCACGCGGGAAACTAGGCCAGCACCTCCCTTTTCCCCAGATCTCCTGGAGAAGTCAAGGGTGATCTTCCAGCTGCCCGGTGAGCGAGGCTACCACGTCTACTACCAGATCCTCTCGGGGAAGAAGCCAGAGCTGCAGGGTGAGGGCCAGCAGCAGATGGGGTGGGAATCAGAGCCCACAGGTCTGGGTGGCAGTTGGGCTGCCCAGCCCTGTCCCGGCCCCCGTCAGATCACATCCCTTCTTTCCTGGAGACCCAGAGCCCCTTCTATCCACCCACCCACTTCCTGGGACTTCCAGTTCTTGCTGAGCCCTCTCCTCCTCATGCTAGGAAATGGGCCCCTTAGCACCATTGCTCTGGCAAGGTTGTCTCTCTTGCTCTCCTGAGACTAGAGAGGCCCCACCTAGCACCAGTGGGGAGCAATGGCTCTGTCTAGGCCCAGCTCCCCTCTCTTGCAAGCCCCTCAAGGGCAGAATCTGGTCCTCGGGCCGCAGCACCCAGCACAGGGTCTGGGCCATAGGAGTGGCTTGCGCAGTGGTCAAAAGATGAGTGAGACATAGGGACCGAGGCTCATTTCTCAGAACCGTAAAGAAAGAGAAGCCATGGGCATGAGAGTCGAGGAGAGAAACTCAAGCTACAAAGTCTCGGGAGGGCCCTACACTCTCCTGCCGGGCTGGCTTCCAGGGTCCACCACGCTGGGATGGGGAGACGGAGGAGAGCTGGGTGAACACAGCCGACCTGCCCTTCTCCGCCCCATGTCCCCCAGACATGCTGCTTCTGTCTATGAACCCCTATGACTACCACTTCTGCAGCCAGGGCGTCATCACTGTGGACAGCATGAATGACGGGGAGGAGCTCATGGCCACTGACGTATGTCTGTGGTGGGAGGGGAGGAAACGTGGGGGAGCAGGTCCAGTGCCCTTCACTCGGCTGAACCCTGGAGGAGCCCAGACTTCTCTGAGCCTTCCACACCCCACCCGCAGCATGCCATGGACATCCTGGGCTTCAGCGTGGATGAGAAGTGCGCCTGCTACAAGACCGTGGGGGCCCTCCTGCACTTAGGCAGCATGAAATTCAAGCAGAAGCAGTGGGAGGAGCAGGCTGAGGCCGACGGCACCGAGAGTGAGGGCCCTGACCCTGGCCTGACCTGGTCATCCCCCTGACCCTGATCCCAGCATCCAGTCCATGACCATTAACCCTAAGCCTCGTGCACAGCCTTGGACCTCAGTCTTAACCTGGCCCTGATTGTAAACCCTGACTTCTCAATTCCACACCCTCACCCTCCTGAGCTGTACAGTTTGCTGACCCTGAACTTGACCTCTTCCAACCTCCCTCTCATGACCCTAAGTCGAGACTGGTAGAGCTCCCACGTACCCGTGTTCTTGGCCTCCTCCCCCTCATCTCACCCATGTGCCCTGCCAGGTGCTGACAAGGCTGCCTACCTGATGGGGGTCAGCAGTGGAGAACTCCTCAAAGGCCTTCTGCACCCCCGAGTGCGTGTGGGCAACGAGTATGTGACCAAGGGCCAGAGCGTGGAGCAGGTGAGCGCCTGGCAGGCCGGGGCCCACCTGGGGACAGCTGGGGCAGGGTCCCCTCCTTGCCAGGTCCCAGAGCAGCCTCCCCGCGCCTCCAGGTGGTGTTTGCTGTGGGGGCTCTGGCCAAGGCCACCTACGACCGGCTGTTCCGCTGGCTGGTGTCACGGATCAACCAGACGCTGGACACCAAGTTGCCCCGTCAGTTCTTCATCGGCGTCCTGGACATCGCCGGTTTTGAGGTCTTTGAGGTGAGGGCAGGCCCACACCCCCAGGCTCTGTTCTCTCTGGAGTGGAGGATCATGGGGGGTGGTCCCAGGAGCCCTGGGTGTCTGCCTGGAAGCGGGGTGAGCTCCCGCACATCCCTGTTCTCTGTGGGTCTCCTTGTCCCCATCTACAAGGAGGCCTGCTGAGCCGGGCGTCTCCCACTATAGTTTAACAGCTTTGAACAGCTGTGTATCAACTTCACCAACGAGAAGCTGCAGCAGTTCTTCAACCAGCACATGTTTGTGCTGGAGCAGGAGGAGTACAAGCGGGAGGGCATTGACTGGGTCTTCATAGACTTTGGCCTGGACCTGCAGCCCTGCATTGACCTCATCGAGAAGGTGAGACCTGGGGCCAGGTCACTGCAAGGAAGGGAAGGCATGGGTGCAGTGGGTGAGCAGGAATGAATGTGCACTTGTGTGTGAGCGAGCATGTGCAAGCCTGCATGTGTGTGTGCATGTATGAGCGTGGCTGTGCACGTGTGTGTGTAATGTGTACATGAATGGAAATGTGTGCACATGTGTGTGTAACATGTTTATGAATGGAAATGTGACTAGGTGTATTGGAGATTGAGTGTGATTGCGTGTTTGTGAGCAGTGTGCGTGTGTGAGCGTGCATCCCAGCACTGTTGCAGCCACAGTTTCTTTGGACCCTCAAAACTGTCCGGAACTACAGGGCAGGGTAGGGTGTGTTTGTTCATTTGTCTATAAAACATTACATATATTTCCCTATTGTACAAAGACTAGAAAGAAAGAAAAAAATCAAAGAAAAATTGAAAAATCAGAAATAAAGGAGAAAAGATGTGTCCCCCAATCCCACCACAACCTGCTTCCTCCCAGTCCTTTATCCTGGGCATCTCTTTTCTCTTATGAACACAGACGCATTTCTCATCTACCTTTTCTCTGAGAGTGTATTTTGAGCAGGTGCTTTGTTGAAGAAGGCACAGTAGTTCATGCAGCAGATGATTTTCATGCATTTCTGCAATCTCCTACTAGTGGACATTTAGGTGGTTGACAGCTTTTGCTGTTATAACAGCTATGAAAGTATTCATTTCCCCATTCTGCAGGTTAGGAAATTGAGGCTTAGAGAGGTCTAAGGGCCCCATAGCTACTAAGTGAGGAAGCCAGAATTTGAACTCAACTGCCTTTTTTGACTGTACCACGTGTGAGACCACGGATGCCGGTTGCACACTTCTTATAAGTAAAGAGAACAACTCAGAGCTGCAAGTTGGGCAGAAAGGGCTTGGAAGCCAAACCACAAACTTTCTTTCTTAGAAGACAGGGCTTCTGGGTGCAGGTCAGTTCTTCGTCCTTCAGGGCAGATGGCTGAGGTTGGAGGGTCTGGGAAAGCTCCCAGAGGGAGGGGCTCCAGGAAGTGGGGATCCAGCCCAGCCTGGATGGGCTGGCTTGATGGAGGCCCTTCAAGCTGTGCCCTGTCCCCAGCCACTGGGCATCCTGTCCATTCTGGAGGAGGAGTGTATGTTCCCCAAGGCCTCAGATGCCAGCTTTCGGGCCAAGCTCTATGATAACCACGCGGGGAAGTCGCCCAATTTCCAGCAGCCACGGCCTGACAAGAAGCGCAAATACCAGGCCCACTTTGAGGTGGTCCACTACGCGGGTGTGGTAGGTGCCTGTTGAAACCCCAGCTCTTGACCTCTCTCCTCCCTCCTCCGGGTTCCCCCACCTCGGTTCAGCCCCCCGTCTGGTCTCTGGCAGGTGCCTTACAGCATCGTGGGCTGGCTGGAAAAAAACAAGGATCCACTGAATGAGACGGTGGTCCCCATCTTCCAAAAGTCGCAGAACAAGCTCTTGGCTACTCTCTACGAGAACTATGCTGGCTCCTGCCCTAGTGAGTACAGAGGGATGAGATTCTGTAGGGGACTCACAGAGGGATGTCCCTTGGAGTGACTGGTCCCATGTCTCTTCTAGCCGAGCCCCCCAAGTCTGGGGTGAAAGAGAAGCGTAGGAAGGCAGCATCATTCCAGACGGTGTCCCAGCTACACAAGGTGAGGCCCAGTCTAGGCCTCGTGCAGGCCCTCGCCCTGCCGCCTCCACCCCGTCCCGGCTCCCTGCTCTGTCCCCTGCACCCTGGGCGGGCGGCTGTTAAGACTTGCAGTGATGTTTAATTCCTCTCCACGTGAACATCACAGCAAGTCTGTGCTGCTTCCCGTCCCCATGCTGCCTGGGCAGGGTTTGGGGGGGATGGGGCTGGAGCCACAGGGATTGGGTGGGGGAGTGAAGACTTTGGTGATGGTAACGGGGACCCGGTCAAACAGAAGAGGACAAAGGGTCACAAGGAGCAGAGTGAAAGGGCAGCACTGCAGAGACATGCTTAGGCACCTACCGCGCAGTCCTTAAGGGGCTCATCCACTGCGGTTTCCAATTCTGCTTCTCTGCCCTCTTGTGCTTTCTCCCCTCTCCTCACCCCCAGGAGAACCTCAACAAGCTGATGACCAACCTGCGGGCCACACAGCCCCACTTTGTCCGTTGCATTGTCCCCAACGAGAACAAGACCCCAGGTAGTCACCCCAGGGTGGGTTGGTGGCATGGGGCACACTGGAGGGAGGGGACAGGGCAGACTGGAAGCTGGGTCTTGCCCCCTCCGCATGGCCTGCTCAGCCTCAAAGTGAGACCTGTGTCTGGACTCCTCGTCTTTTCTGGGGCATGAAGTTGTGTCTGTTGACCTCTAATCTTTTCCTTTAACCCCCACCATGTCCAGGGGTCATGGATGCCTTCTTGGTGCTACACCAGCTGCGCTGCAATGGGGTTCTGGAGGGGATCCGGATCTGCCAACAAGGTTTCCCCAATAGGCTGCTTTACGCTGACTTCCGGCAGCGGTGGGTGTCTCCCTGCCCCAGCCCTGGCTCCTCCCCACTTCCAGCCTGAGCGGGTGGAAGGGCACCGAGGAGGGTGCAGGGGCACTGGGGAGGGGGCCGGAAGGTATCCCAGTGGGAGATGCTGACGGCTGAGACCTGGGGGTGGGCAGTGGGCTGGGGGAGAAGTGAACAGGCTCAGGTGCAGCCAACAGGCCCTGCTACTGATGAATTGGATGTGGAATAAGAAAGAAAAAGAAAAGACAAGGGTGACTTCTGGTTGTTTGGCCTGAGCAACTGGGGAGTTGGTGGTAGATTTACTGAGAAACCAAGACAGGATTTTAAAAATTTTGTGGGGAAGTAGGAGGAGAGTGGATTGAGCTCTACTTTGAACATGTCACCTTTGAAATGTCTCCAGCAGGGAATTCCCTGGCAGTGCAGTGGTTAGGACTCCGCGCTCTCACTGCTGAGCCCCCGGGCATTCGATCCCTAGTCGGGGAACTAAAATCCCACAAGCCACACGGCATGGCCGGAAAAAAAAGAAATGTCTCCAGCAGATAAGAAAGTTGAGGGAGAGATTGGATTTGTTAGTCTGGAGCTCAAGGGTCGGGGGGCAGGCAGAGCTGGAGGTAGATCTGGGAGTTGAATGAGGGTTCACATGGACTAGACTTTATGTAATGGCTGGCACCAAGTGAGTGCTCGGTCCGTGCTGTTAGCCCCTCTGCCTTCCCTTTATAGCTTTGATTTTTGTCAGGCTGCAATTGTGCACAGTCCCCTCCCCCTTCAGAAGTAACTGGGGCCATCCACGCCGACCGTTATACTTGTGTGTCCATACAAATATTATACACATGGGTGCACACACACTTGTTCTCTTTGTTTTTCCCTGTAACTATATGTCTTGGAGATTGTTCCTTATTAATAGACACAAGTCTGCATCATCATCCTTTTTTTAAAAAAAAATTAAGACTTTCTTTTTTTAGAGCAGTTTTAGGTTCATAACAAAATTGAGGGAAAGGCACAGAGATTTCCCATAAGCCCCTGCCCCCACACGTGCACAGCCTCCCCCGTCATCAGCATCTCCCACCAGAGTGGGACATTTGTTACAGCTGATGAGCACGCACTGACACATCCTAATCACCCAGAGTCCATAGTTTCCATTACAGTTCACTCCTGGTGTTGTACATTCTAGGGCTTTGGATAAATGTAATGACACATGCAGCAGCATCCATTTTGTTATGGCAGTAAAATATCCCATAATCTAGTGAACCGTGCTTTGTTCATCAGTCCCTTAGTAAGGGGCCTTTTTGTGTTTCTAGGGTTTTGCCTTCACAGTGTGGTCACGACAGCCTGACCCACACAGCCCTGTACACGTGTGCAAGTGTGTCCCCTTTAGAAGTGGATGTGCCAGAACCCTTGCTCTTGTTGATTAGAATTCTCTCCCAAATGTTTCTTCAGTTTGTGATACACTGTAACACATCACCTTCTTTACTTTTTTTGGCCTTCTGAAAAAAATGATAAATTATTAAAAATTATAAACTAAAAAATTATAAAAGTGCTGTATGCCTTCTATAAATGCTGCAGGCTCTTAAAGAACTTAACTACTGAATGCATTTAAATGCTACCCAAGCTTTTAAAGCCGAGTATGCCCAGTCTTCCAGTGTCACAAGGCCGTCCCCCGCCAGCCTGTTCAGGGGTTGCCCCTCTGGAGCCTCTGCTCCGGCCTCTGAGGGGCCAGACTCTTCAGTCGTCGGCTCCCTGCCCAGCACCCTCCTCTCCAGCCCGTCCCCGCTCCCCCAGGTACCGCATCCTGAACCCCAGCACCATCCCGGACGACACCTTCATGGACAGCAGGAAGGCCACAGAGAAGCTGCTGGCCTCGCTGGACATCGACCACACCCAGTACCAGTTTGGCCATACCAAGGTCAGGGCACAAGGGAATTAGGGCGCTGGACCGGATGTGGGCAGTCACACCGCAGGGGTCACGCAGGCGACTGAGGGTTACTCCTACTGCCCACACCCCAGGTGTTCTTCAAGGCTGGGCTTCTAGGCGTCTTGGAGGAGCTTCGTGACCAGCGTCTGGCCAAGGTCCTGACACTGCTGCAGGCACGGAGCCGGGGCCGCCTCATGCGCCTCGAGTACCAGCGCCTGCTTGGAGGCAGGTGGGTGTCGGAAGGGGGTGGAGGGGATGCGGGGGTAGAGCCACTGTCCCCCAGCTCGCAGAACCCTCTGAACCCAGGCTCTCTGAACCCTGTCATGCCGTCCTGTGGGTCAGATTTCACCGTGTGGCTGCCTGCCTGCCCCCCAAGGGGCAAGGCTGTGGTTTGTGCCCTGCAGCCCCCAGCTACCACTTCCTCACCTCAGAAGTTGGGGTAGGAGAACCTGCCTGTACTCCAGGCCATCCCAGAGTGTGGCCTGGAGTAGTAATAAGGGCATCTAGTGTTTCCCAAGACTCTTAAGTGCCAAGCCCTGGGCAAGATACTTTATTTGAAGTTATCTCGGTTAAAGTACAGGACAGTCCTGAGAGGTAGGTGCCATGATCGTCTCTTTTCACTAGAGGGGGTGTCTGAACATAGAGGGAGCCTGTCCGCTGGCTTGTGGCGGGAGGTGGGAGGCTGGGATGTGAGCCCAGGCCGTCTGACCTTATATGAGAGCCCAGTGGCTTAACCGCCCCTGGTGTCTTCAGGACACTTGCAGGGGCCATTCAGGGCTCCTGAGCTCCCGCCCCGGAGGCAGACCTGTGTGACCTTGGGCCTCACCCTCAAGCTCACCTGTAAAGCAGAGGATTAGGACCTACCTGAGAGGCTGTTGGGAAGGTTAACGAGGTCCCACGCTAAAGTGCTCAGTGCAATGTCCGGCCCAGGGTAGGTGCTCAGGGAGCATCGGGGCTGTCACTATGAAGGGGCGGCACTGAAGCTGCTGGCCACCTGTGGCTGCCCCTCCCCAGGGATGCCCTGTTCACCATCCAGTGGAACATCCGCGCCTTCAATGCCGTCAAGAACTGGTCATGGATGAAGCTCTTTTTCAAGATGAAGCCGCTACTACGCTCAGCGCAGGCTGAGGAGGAGCTGGCGGCCCTGCGGGCAGAGCTGCGCGGGCTGCGAGGGGCACTGGCCACCGCCGAAGCCAAGCGCCGGGAGCTGGAGGAGATGCACGTCAGCGTCACCCAGGAGAAGAACGACCTGGCCCTGCAGCTGCAGGCAGTGAGTAGGGGAGGGGCAGGGTTTCTTTCTGCGACTTGGTGCCCCCCGGCCCCCAGCCCCCTCAGAGAACCGCAGGCCGCTCCGAGGAAATACCATAACCAGATCCCCAGCCAGGGCGGACCTGGAGTGCTCTGGGTGCTCAGGCCTCACCCGGGTCATTCTTCCTATTCCGGAGGCTCATGGGCTTGTGCCCGTGCACAGCCTCCCATGTTCCCAACCTCCCCACCCAGTCTGTGCACGTGTCCTAATGCTCCCACGCCTTGTGCCCCTGTGGCTTCCTGCAAAGCTACAGTGTAGCCCCATCTCCCCAACTCTCCCCTCTTCTCCATCCCCGAGACAGCCCCATGCTCCCTTCTCTGGTTAAGGGCCACGGGAACCCAGGCAGCAGGTACCAGTAACAACCAGAGGGTAGAGATCAAGGGTCCGGATCCTCCCCAAGTCCACAGAGCCATTCCTTCCTTCAGCAAGTACTTTGAGTGTCAGGCCCCTTGGAAGCTCTGGAGATACGCTGGTGGGAGAACAGACAGGCCTGTGCTCACAAACTCACCTGCTAGAGCAGGAGACGTTATGCAGCCAGGTAGTGAGGAAACAGTGATGGCAGAGAACCTGAGCCCTCTGTGGCCATGCAGGGCTCTCCCCACCCCCTCAGCCCAGTGTGGGCAGAGCTGGCAGTTGGCTTCTCTGCTAGAGCCCTTGTTTGGGCCTTACTCTGGGTTGCCCCCAGCCTGTCTAAGAGGGGAACTCTTGCTGCCCCGTCCATCCCTCTACCTGAGCCCTTATCCCACCACACTTGAACGCCTTCAGGGCCAAGAGCAGGTCTTCGGCATTCCTTGGTCCCGGAGCCCAACTGAGAGTGTGTCCAGCCTCTGCACGGACAAATGAACTTGCTTTCCGGGGCCTGGCCTGGTGTCCCTCAGCTGCCTTGACCCTGCCCCATTCCCCGTGTCCCCCTCCAGGAGCAGGAAAACCTGGCGGATGCCGAGGAGCGCTGCCACTTGCTCATCAAGTCCAAGGTGCAGCTGGAGGCGAAGGTGAAGGAGCTGAGCGAGCGGCTGGAGGACGAGGAGGAGGTGAATGCTGACCTGGCTGCCCGCCGGCGCAAGCTGGAAGATGAGTGCACAGAGCTCAAGAAGGACATTGATGACCTGGAGCTGACGCTGGCCAAGGCCGAGAAGGAGAAGCAAGCCACGGAGAATAAGGTGTGGGCCGGGCCGGCTGTGGCGCTGGGCAGGTGTCTTCCTCTCTGTGGGCCTCAATTTCCTCATCTGTCAAATGCTGCCGTTAATAGCAGCACTTCCCTCCTTAGGGCGGGTGGGGATTCAGTGTGTAACTAGCCTGTGCTGGCGCTCGCCACTGGGCCTCGCCCTTAGTAGGTCCTCAGCAAATGCTAGTGATTGTCATCCACCAGCTCCATGTCCCCCGGGTGCCTGCCCTCATTGAACCCTCCCAAGAGCCCAGGTGGTTCAAAGACTTGGGGTATTGACTTCCTCATACAGGAGGGGAAAATGGGGCTCAGCAGGGTAAGCCGCTTACTCAGGTTCTCACAGGTGCTCCCCGAGGAAGGCAGGACTGGGAAACAGCTGCTTAAACACCTGTGAATCCCCAAAATAGCTGGTGTCTGTTGATCTCTCACTCTGGGCTGGACACTGTGCACAGGGCTTTGTGAGCATTTGCTCATTAATCCCTCGAGGAGGACGCTATAATCACCCCTTAAGGATGAAGAAGTTGAGGTTCAGAATGAACTGACTCACCCGAGGTTCCCCGGCTCGAAGGGGACGGTTGCTGTGACACGGTGTGGCGGCCGCTCAGACCAGAGTGCGGGGGAGGCATCCCGTGGTGACCTTGGCCCTGACACAGGTGAAGAACCTGACGGAGGAGATGGCGGCGCTGGACGAGTCGGTGGCCCGGCTGACGAAGGAGAGGAAGGCCTTGCAGGAGGCCCACCAGCAGGCCCTGGGCGACCTCCAGGCTGAGGAAGACCGTGTGAGCGCGCTGGCCAAGGCCAAGGCCCGCCTGGAGCAGCAGGTGGAAGACGTAAGTCGGGGCCACGGCAGCGGCTGTGTGGTGGGGCCGGGACAGCCGGGACGGTGCGGAGCCCACCCACCCCGTCCTGCCCACAGCTGGAGTGCTCCCTGGAGCAAGAGAAGAAGCTGCGCATGGACACGGAGCGGGCCAAACGCAAGCTCGAGGGTGACCTGAAACTGACGCAGGAGTCGGTGACAGACGCTGCCCAGGACAAGCAGCAGCTGGAGGAGAAGCTCAAGAAGTAGGCGTGGGGAGGGCCGCAGCCCCGACCTCCTGGCCACGAGGGGCTTCCTGAACCTGCGCCCCGCTTCTCACCCCCCTGGACTCTAGTCGGTTCTGCATCACAGCAGAGGTTGAACCCTAGGGTGTAGGGGGTCACCAAGGGCCAGGATCTAGGTCCGGGGCTTGAGAGGGAACACAGGGATGTGGTCACTTAGGGCTGCTCCGGGCGAGGTGCCCCAGTCAGGGAGTGTGCTGGGGGCGGGTACGGAGGGGCCCCAGGCAGGTGGATGGGAGTTAGGCCCTGGGCCGTCTCATGCCCACCCTGTGACCTCCAGAAAGGACTCCGAGCTGAGTCAGCTGAACCTTCGAGTGGAGGACGAGCAGCTCCTTGGGGCCCAGCTGCAGAAGAAGATCAAGCAGCTGCAGGTGTGCGGGGGACGGGGGTGGGCGGAGACCCGGGACGGAGGCCCTCGGAGGTGACACTGCCGCCTGCGCATCCCCAGGCTCGGGCGGAGGCACTGGAAGAGGAGCTGGAGGCCGAGCGCGCGGCCCGGGCCCGCGTGGAGAAGCAGCGGGCAGAGGCAGCCCGGGAGCTGGAGGAGCTGAGCGAGCGGCTGGAGGAGGCGGGCGGTGCGTCCGCGGGGCGGCGCGAGGGCTGCCGGAAGCGCGAGGCTGAGCTGGGGCGGCTGCGGCGGGAACT
This sequence comes from Physeter macrocephalus, assembly GCF_002837175.3. NCBI lineage: Eukaryota > Metazoa > Chordata > Mammalia > Artiodactyla > Physeteridae > Physeter > Physeter macrocephalus. The sequence goes on from NW_021146167.1 coordinate 25,634, forward strand.
GGAGGAGGCGGCCCTGCGGCACGAGGCCACGGTGGCTGCGCTGCGGCGCAAGCAGGCGGAGAGCGCGGCCGAGCTGGGCGAGCAGGTGGACAGTCTGCAGCGGGCGCGCCAGAAGCTGGAAAAGGAGAAGAGCGAGCTCCGCATGGAGGTGGACCATCTGGGCGCCAGCGTGGAGACTCTGGCCCGCGGCAAGGTGTCTGCCTCCTTCCTGATCCCGACCTCTGACCCGACTCTAGCAGCCTATCCTGACTGAACCCCTTCTGACTCCAGCAGCTGACCCCTGACCACCCGCTGCCAATCTGACTCCATACTAGTCCTGGCCCTGCACCCGATCGGGACCCCTGATCCATTCACCTGACACCCAGCCTGAACCCCACACCAGTCCTGACCTCAAACCCTACCTCCTAAACTCTGTGCCCTGACTCCAGGGGATTTTTGACCCAGCATCCAATTCCAACTTCTCAGTCCTTGACCTCTGAATTCTGACCTCTTACCTGTCCTGACTCTGTTCCTGTCCTGAATCCCAGCACCCAACCCTGACCCCTGACCTTTGTACCACCTAAGCTTGACAGCTGACCTCTGACCAGTGTCCCCGGCCGACTTCAGACTCTAGTATCCTAACCTCACCTTGACCCACCGGCCTTAGGACTAGTATAGCCCTCTCTCACTTCTGACACTCATCTCTTAAGCCATAGTCCAGCAATAGAATCTCCGACCCTGAACGTGGGGTTCTGTTTTCCCTTTGATTCCTGGGCACGTGTCTAGCCTGCTAGTTCCCGACTCCGGGTCCCCGTCTCTGACTGGCAGCCCTAGATCCTGCCCTGTGAGTCACATACTTTTTCTGATCCCTGACCCCGGATCCCAGGCCAGTGCAGAGAAGCTGTGCCGGGCCTATGAGGATCAGCTGAGCGAGGCCAAGTTCAAGGTGGAGGAGCTGCAGCGGCAACTGGCAGATGCCAGCACCCAGCGCGGGCGGCTACAAACCGAGAGTGGTGAGGCCGGGGGCTTGGCTGGGCCACAGCGGGGCTCGGTGCTGCCCCTCACCCACCTGACCTGCTGGCTCGCCCCTTGGCCTGCAGGGGAGCTGAGCCGCCTGCTGGAGGAGAAGGAGTCTCTGATTAGCCAGCTGAGCCGTGGGAAGGCCTTGGCCACCCAGAGCCTGGAGGAACTGCGGCAGCAGCTGGAGGAGGAGAGCAAGGTGGGCCAGCCATTGGCTGCCACAGAGCCGGCGGGGTGGGCACAGGGCCACTGGTCCGGCCCGATGCTGAGGTCACTGGGCTCTCTGCAGGCCAAGAGCACGCTGGCCCATGCCGTGCAGGCGTCGCGGCATGACTGTGACCTCCTGCGGGAGCAGCACGAGGAGGAGGCCGAAGCCCAGGCCGAGCTGCAGCGGCTGCTGTCCAAGGCCAACGCCGAGGTGGCCCAGTGGAGGAGCAAGTACGAGGCAGATGCCATCCAGAGGACCGAGGAACTGGAGGAGGCCAAGTGAGTGCCTTGCCGGCCAGGCCGTCACCACACAGGGACGGCGCCTGCACCTCTGAGCTGTCAGGGGTGAGGGGAGATGCAGGGCTCAGCTACGCACCCAGATCCTGTCTGCTCCCGTGGCCTAGAAAGAAGCTGGCACTGCGGCTGCAGGAGGCAGAGGCGGGGGTAGAGGCCGCTCATGCCAAGTGCTCGTCGCTGGAGAAGGCCAAGCTGCGGCTGCAGACAGAGTCGGAGGACGTGACCCTGGAGCTGGAGCGGGCGACCTCAGCGGCCGCGGCGCTGGACCAGAAGCAGCGGCACTTGGAGCGGGCGCTGGAGGAGCGGCGGCGGCAGGAGGAGGAGATGCAGCGGGAGCTGGAGGCGGCCCAGAGGGAGGCCCGCAGCCTGGGCACGGAGCTCTTCCGGCTGCGGCACAGCCACGAGGAGGCTCTTGAGGCCCTGGAGACTCTCAGGCGGGAGAACAAGAACCTGCAGGGTACGACCCA
>NW_021146168.1:0-8610 GCF_002837175.3 Physeter macrocephalus
AAGCACAGGTTTCTGTGTAACACTTCAGGCCTTTCGTACATTCACTGGGACCAAGGACGCCTAGGGCAGCCAGCCATTCGTCTAGGCAGTGCGTTACACGTACAAAACCCTGGGCAGAAACGCTGAATCACGGAAGAGCCAAGTAGGTAGCTAAGTCTCTTTTCACCAGTTAGAAGCCAAAGATTCTTCTGCTGCGTGTCAATCTCGAAACGGGACCTGAGGTGACCAGCCTTGTATTTCCCATGACGAAAGCAACTTTCATGTGCCCTGAAGCGCCCTGATAATCACTCTTCTAGTCGGGCTTCTACTCACTGTCGGCTTGGCTGTGAGAGGAAAAAAAGCTTTCACGAAAACACCGGGTACCTCAGGTTCTGGGTGGGAGCTCATCCTATCCTGTCCTCTAGCTAAAGGAAAACCCCAAGTGAGCCCTGGCTTCGAAGGAGGGCCCTGGTATGCCACGCAGCAGGGTAGGCGTGCCGCAGCTTCCATGAGGCCTTAGTCGCTCTTCTGCTTTCCTTGAACTCTAGTACACTTTTCAGGACTCCTCGACCCCTCGCGTCAGCACCCGTTTCCGTGCAAGGACACCGAGTACCCCCCGGCTCCCCGGACCGGCTGCGCATCATTCAGACACGTAGACACTACAGAGTACCAGGGTGTCTGCTGAGTGATTGGCCGCATGTGGCACACGTCCTCGGGACAGCTAGACGTCCTCAGCTCCACAAGAGCCCCAGGAACACGGTTGGAGCAGAGGCAGCATTCCACGCAGGTCGGCCTCACCGTCTTTGTCGGAGCTGTACTGAGAAGAATACGTTGCTTACAATTCCGTCCAGGACTTCATACCTCAAGTCAACCTACCTCAAGGAGAAAATCAGCTTGGGGGTCCAAGTGCAACCAGAGCACAATCTCTGGTGTCAAGCTGCAGGCTTTCGGAAGATGCACCGGACCCCAGGAGACCTGGCACTTTCCGTCGTTTAGGCAGTTCGTTTGAGGAAGAACACCCTTCCTAGGAAGGTCGACTGTGGAAGGAGCCAGTGTGTGGCTAGGCCTCCTGAACTCATGAGAAACCACAGACGATCCTGCCGTGGGTCCACCTGGTAATGGCGGCCTTAGGAGGCCAGCCTTGTTTTATCGCCTTGAAAGCTGCCTGCATGCCTCCTTGAAGCTACCTGCAAACCACTGATATAGCCCAGATGCTCATCTGTGCTCGGATACGAAGAAGAGTTTCAACGAAAGAAACAGGGTGCTTCCCGCTCCTGGTTGGGAGCTCACCCATCCGGCTCTATGGGGTAACTTAAAACCCAACTGCACAGTAGCCTCAAGCTAAGGCCCTGAATGGCAGGCAGGACGGTAGGCGTGCAGCAGTGGCCTTGAGGCCGTAGTCGCTTGCTCTTCCTTAGGGTAAGCCACTTGTAAGCTACTCAGGAGTTTTGGGCTCCACGCGTCCGCACGTGTCTCCGTACAAGAATACTGTATGGGCCAAGGACCCCTAGGCTTCCCGAGCACCGTCCAGCCGCGAACGCCCTTCAGAGTCCCGCCATGTATGCCGATCGAAGGGCAGCCTATTGCACACTCCCCTGGCAGAGCTGCATTTCCTTCGCTCTCCAGCAGTTTCTGGAACACCGTTCTAGACAGGGCAGCGTGCCGGGGACTTCCGCCTCGTCGCCCTTGTCTGAGCGCTACTAAGGAAATCCCTCTGCTGTGCCGCAATCCTAAGACCTCATATGTGACGTCACGCCACCGCAAGGAGAAATTCAAACTAGTGCTCCCACGGCCACTGAAGTACAGTGCGTCGGGGAACACTGCTGGAATTTGGAAGAAGTTCAGACCCCATGGCCGACTCAGAGGATTCGTTCATTGAGGCAGTTGGCTACACGGAGGACTCCTGCGTGGAAAAGTGGATTCATGGAAAGGCCCAGTGGGGAGCTTGTGTCCCTTTGACTTGACAGAAACCTCACGTCCCTAGGCTGCGTGTCAACCTGGAGAGGCGTCTAAAGCGGCAAGGCTTGGGATCCCATTTGCCAAGCTCCTTTCATGAGGCCAGGAAGCTACCTGAAATACAGTGTGCATGCTGGACTTGTACTCACTGCAGGCGTGGCGGTGGAACAAAACGAGTTTTCTCGAAAGGAACAGGGTGCTTCCGGGTGGTGGGTGGGAGCACAGCCCGCCCTGCTCTACAGCTAAGGGCAATCTCAACGTGAGCCCTAACCAAGACGTAGGGCCCCGATTTGGTGTCCAGAATGGTAGGCGAGCAGCACGTTCCCTGAGGACTGAGTCGCTCTTCCGCATGACCTCAGTGGGAGTAAACTTCTCAAGACTCCTGAGCCCCCTCGCGTCAGCACCCGTTTCAGGACGAGAACTCTCTGTGCCGCCAGGCACCCCTAGGCTTGCTGGGCCACACTCGGTCCCTAAGTCCTTCAGGGTGCCCCTGGATAGGCCGATTGAAGGGTAGCACACTGCACTCTTCCTTGGGAGAGCTAGCTAGTCTCACCTCACCACCATCCTCAGGAACACGGTCCTAGCAGGCGCAGCATGCCTTGGAGGTGAGCCTCGTTGCCCTAGTCTGAGCTGTACTGAGAAATCCTCTCTGCTTAGAAGTCCTTCGCGGACCTCAAAGCGAAAATCACCGTATCTCAAGGAGAAGGACGGCTGGCATTGCCACTTGCAGTAAAGCACAGGTTTCTGTGTAACACTTCAGGCCTTTGGTACATTCACTGGGCCCAAGGACGCCTAGGGCAGCCAGCCATTCGCCTAGGCAGTGCGCTACACGTACAAAACCATGGGCAGAAACGCTGAATCAGGGAAGAGCCAAGTAGGTAGCTAGGTCTCTTTTCACCAGTTAGAAGCCAAAGATTCTTCTGCTGCGTGTCAATCTCGAAACGGGACCTGAGGTGACCAGCCTTGTATTTCCCATGACGAAAGCAACTTTCATGTGCCCTGAAGCGCCCTGATAATCACTCTTCTAGTCGGGTTTCTACTCATGTCGGCTTGGCTGTGAGAGGAAAAAAAGCTTTCACGAAAACACCGGGTACCTCAGGTTCTGGGTGGGAGCTCATCCTATCCTGTCCTCTAGCTAAAGGAAAACCCCAAGTGAGCCCTGGCTTCGAAGGAGGGCCCTGGTATGCCACGCAGCAGGGTAGGCGTGCCGCAGCTTCCATGAGGCCTTAGTCGCTCTTCTGCTTTCCTTGAACTCTAGTACACTTTTCAGGACTCCTCGACCCCTCGCGTCAGCACCCGTTTCCGTGCAAGGACACCGAGTACCCCCCGGCTCCCCGGACCGGCTGCGCATCATTCAGACACGTAGACACTACAGAGTACCAGGGTGTCTGCTGAGTGATTGGCCGCATGTGGCACACGTCCTCGGGACAGCTAGACGTCCTCAGCTCCACAAGAGCCCCAGGAACACGGTTGGAGCAGAGGCAGCATTCCACGCAGGTCGGCCTCACCGTCTTTGTCGGAGCTGTACTGAGAAGAATACGTTGCTTACAATTCCGTCCAGGACTTCATACCTCAAGTCAACCTACCTCAAGGAGAAAATCAGCTTGGGGGTCCAAGTGCAACCAGAGCACAATCTCTGGTGTCAAGCTGCAGGCTTTCGGAAGATGCACCGGACCCCAGGAGACCTGGCACTTTCCGTCGTTTAGGCAGTTCGTTTGAGGAAGAACACCCTTCCTAGGAAGGTCGACTGTGGAAGGAGCCAGTGTGTGGCTAGGCCTCCTGAACTCATGAGAAACCACAGACGATCCTGCCGTGGGTCCACCTGGTAATGGCGGCCTTAGGAGGCCAGCCTTGTTTTATCGCCTTGAAAGCTGCCTGCATGCCTCCTTGAAGCTACCTGCAAACCACTGATATAGCCCAGATGCTCATCTGTGCTCGGATACGAAGAAGAGTTTCAACGAAAGAAACAGGGTGCTTCCCGCTCCTGGTTGGGAGCTCACCCATCCGGCTCTATGGGGTAACTTAAAACCCAACTGCACAGTAGCCTCAAGCTAAGGCCCTGAATGGCAGGCAGGACGGTAGGCGTGCAGCAGTGGCCTTGAGGCCGTAGTCGCTTGCTCTTCCTTAGGGTAAGCCACTTGTAAGCTACTCAGGAGTTTTGGGCTCCACGCGTCCGCACGTGTCTCCGTACAAGAATACTGTATGGGCCAAGGACCCCTAGGCTTCCCGAGCACCGTCCAGCCGCGAACGCCCTTCAGAGTCCCGCCATGTATGCCGATCGAAGGGCAGCCTATTGCACACTCCCCTGGCAGAGCTGCATTTCCTTCGCTCTCCAGCAGTTTCTGGAACACCGTTCTAGACAGGGCAGCGTGCCGGGGACTTCCGCCTCGTCGCCCTTGTCTGAGCGCTACTAAGGAAATCCCTCTGCTGTGCCGCAATCCTAAGACCTCATATGTGACGTCACGCCACCGCAAGGAGAAATTCAAACTAGTGCTCCCACGGCCACTGAAGTACAGTGCTTCGAGGAACACTGCTGGAATTTGGAAGAAGTTCAGACCCCATGGCCGACTCAGGGGATCCGTTCATTGAGGCAGTTGGCTACACGCAGGACTCCTGCGTAGAAAAGTGGATTCATGGAAAGGCCCAGTGGGGAGCTTGTGTCCCTTTGACTTGACAGAAACCTCACGTCCCTAGGCTGCGTGTCAACCTGGAGAGGCGTCTAAAGCGGCAAGCCTTGGGATCCCATTTGCCAAGCTCCTTTCATGAGGCCTGGAAGCTACCTGAAATACAGTGTGCATGCTGGACTTGTACTCACTGCAGGCGTGGCTGTGGAACAAAACGAGTTTCCTCGAAAGGAAGAGGGTGCTTCCGGGTGGTGGGAGGGAGCACAGCCCGCCCTGCTCTACAGCTAAGGGCAATCTCAACGTGAGCCCTAACCAAGACGTAGGGCCCCGATTTGGTGTCCAGAATGGTAGGCGAGCAGCACGTTCCCTGAGGACTGAGTCGCTCTTCCGCATGACCTCAGTGGGAGTAAACTTCTCAAGACTCCTGAGCCCCCTCGCGTCAGCACCCGTTTCAGGACGAGAACTCTCTGTGCCGCCAGGCACCCCTAGGCTTGCTGGGCCACACTCGGTCCCTAAGTCCTTCAGGGTGCCCCTGGATAGGCCGATTGAAGGGTAGCACACTGCACTCTTCCTTGGGAGAGCTAGCTAGTCTCACCTCACCACCATCCTCAGGAACACGGTTCTAGCAGGCGCAGCATGCCATGGAGGTGAACCTCGTTGCCCTAGTCTGAGCTGTACTGAGAAATCCTCTCTGCTTAGAAGTCCTTCGCAGACCTCAAAGCGGAAATCACCGTATCTCAAGGAGAAGGACGGCTGGCATTGCCACTTGCAGTAAAGCACAGGTTTCTGTGTAACACTTCAGGCCTTTGGTACATTCACTGGGCCCAAGGACGCCTAGGGCAGCCAGCCATTCGTCTAGGCAGTGCGCTACACGTACAAAACCATGGGCAGAAACGCTGAATCAGGGAAGAGCCAAGTAGGTAGCTAGGTCTCTTTTCACCAGTTAGAAGCCAAAGATTCTTCTGCTGCGTGTCAATCTCGAAACGGGACCTGAGGTGACCAGCCTTGTATTTCCCATGACGAAAGCAACTTTCATGTGCCCTGAAGCGCCCTGATAATCACTCTTCTAGTCGCGCTTCTACTCACTGTTGGCTTGGCTGTGACAGGAAAAAAAGCTTTCACGAAAACACCGGGTACCTCAGGTTCTGGGTGGGAGCTCATCCTATCCTGTCCTCTAGCTAAAGGAAAACCCCAAGTGAGCCCTGGCTTCGAAGGAGGGCCCTGGTATGCCACGCAGCAGGGTAGGCGTGCCGCAGCTTCCATGAGGCCTTAGTCGCTCTTCTGCTTTCCTTGAACTCTAGTACACTTTTCAGGACTCCTCGACCCCTCGCGTCAGCACCCGTTTCCGTGCAAGGACACCGAGTACCCCCCGGCTCCCCGGACCGGCTGCGCATCATTCAGACACGTAGACACTACAGAGTACCAGGGTGTCTGCTGAGTGATTGGCCGCATGTGGCACACGTCCTCGGGAGAGCTAGACGTCCTCAGCTCCACAAGAGCCCTAGGAACACGGTTGGAGCAGCGGCAGCATTCCACGCAGGCCGGCCTCACCGTCCTTGTCGGAGCTGTACTGAGAAGAATACGTTGCTTACAATTCCGTCCAGGACTTCATACCTCAAGTCAACCTACCTCAAGGAGAAAGTCAGCTTGGGGGTCCAAGTGCAACCAGAGCACAATCTCTGGTGTCAAGCTGCAGGCTTTCGGAAGATGCACCGGACCCCAGGAGACCTAGTGCTTTTCGTCGTTTAGGCAGTTCGTTTGAGGAAGAACACCCTTCCTTGGAAGGTCGACTGTGGAAGGAGCCAGTGTGTGGCTAGGCCTCCTGAACTCATGAGAAACCACAGACGATTCTGCCGTGGGTCCACATGGTAATGGCGGCCTTAGGATGCCAGCCTTGTTTTCTCGCCTTGAAAGCTGCCTGCATGCCTCCTTGAAGCTACCTGCAAACCACAGATATAGCCCGGATGCTCATCTGTGCTCGGATACGAAGAAGAGTTTCAACGAAAGAAACAGGGTGGTTCCCGCTCCTGGTTGGGAGCTCATCCTCCCGGCTCTAGGGGTTAACTTAAAACCCAACCCGGATGCCCATCTGTGCTCGGAAACGAAGAAGACCTTCAACGAATGAAACAGGGTGCTTCCCACTCCTGGTTGGGAGCTCATCCACCCGGCTCTATGGGTTAACTTAAAACCCAACTGCGCAGTAGCCTCAAGCTAAGGCCCTGAATGGCAGGCAGGACGGTAGGCGTGCAGCAGTGGCCTTGAGGCCGTAGTCGCTTGCTCTTCCTTAGGGTAAGCCACTTGTAAGCTACTCAGGAGTTTTGTCCGCACGTGTCTCCGTACAAGAATACTGTATGGGCCAAGGACCCCTGGGCCTCCCGAGCACCGTCCAGCCGTGAACGCCCTTCAGAGTCCCGCCATGTATGCCGATCGATGGGCAGCCTATTGCACACTCCCCTGGGAGAGCTGGATTTCCTTCGCTCTCCAGCAGTTTCTGGAACACCGTTCTAGCCAGGGCAGCGTGCCGGGTACTTCCGCCTCGTCGCCCTTGTCTGAGCGCTACTAAGGAAATCCCTCTGCTGTGCCGCAATCCTAAGACCTCATATGTGTCGTCACGCCACCGCGAGGAGAAATTCAAACTAGTGCTCCCACGGCCACTGAAGTACAGTGCTTCGGGGTACACTGCTGGAATTTGGAAGAAGTTCAGACCCCATGGCCGACTCTGGGGATTCGTTCATTGAGGCAGTTGGCTACACGCAGTACTCCTGCGTGGAAAAGTGGATTCATGGAAAGGCCCAGTGGGGAGCTTGTGTCCCTTTGACTTGACAGAAATCTCACGTCCCTAGGCTGCGTGTCAACCTGGAGAGGCGTCTAAAGCGGCAAGGCTTGGGATCCCATTTGCCAAGCTCCTTTCATGAGGCCTGGAATCTACCTGAAATACAGTGTGCTTGCTGGACTTGTACTCACTGCAGGCGTGGCTGTGGAACAAAACGAGTTTTCTCGAAAGGAAGAGGGTGCTTCCGGGTGGTGGGTGGGAGCACAGCCCGCCCTGCTCTACAGCTAAGGGCAATCTCAACGTGTGCCCTAACCTCGACGTAGGGCCCCGATTTGGTGTCCAGAAGGGTAGGCGAACAGCACGTTCCCTGAGGACTGAGTCGCTCTTCCACATGACTTCAGTGGGAGTAAACTTCTCAAGACTCCTGAGCCCCCTCGCGTCAGCACCCGTTTCAGGACGAGAACTCTCTGTGCCGCCAGGCTCCCCTAGGCTTGCTGGGCCACACTCGGTCCCTAAGTCCTTCAGGGTGCCCCTGGGTAGGCCGATTGAAGGGTAGCACACTGCACTCTTCCTTGGGAGAGCTAGCTAGTCTCACCTCACCACCATCCTCAGGAACACGGTTCTAGCAGGCGCAGCATGCCATGGAGGTGAGCCTCGTTGCCCTAGTCTGAGCTGTACTGAGAAATCCCCTCTGCTTAGAAGTCCTTCGCGGACCTCAAAGCGGAAATCACCGTATCTCAAGGAGAAGGACGGCTGGCATTGCCACTTGCAGTAAAGCACAGGTTCCTGTGTAACACTTCAGGCCTTTGGTACATTCACTGGGCCCAAGGACGCCTAGGGCAGCCAGCCATTCGTCTAGGCAGTGCACTACACGTACAAAACCCTGGGCAGAAACGCTGAATCACGGAAGAGCCAAGTAGGTAGCTAGGTCTCTTTTCACCAGTTAGAAGCCAAAGATTCTTCTGCTGCGTGTCAATCCCGAAGCGGGACCTGAGGTGACCAGCCTTGTATTTCCCATGACGAAAGCAACTATCATGTGCCTTGAAGCGCCCTGATAATCACTCTTCTAGTCGGGCTTCTACTCACTGTCGGCTTGGCTGTGAGAGGAAAAAAAGCTTTCACGAAAACACCAGGTACCTCAGGTTCTGGGTGGGAGCTCATCCTATCCTGTCCTCTAGCTAAAGGAAAACCCCAAGTGAGCCCTGGCTCCGCAGGAGGGCCCTGGTATGCCACGCAGCAGGGTAGGCGTGCCGCAGCTTCCATGAGGCCTTAGTCGCT
>NW_021146168.1:8720-9431 GCF_002837175.3 Physeter macrocephalus
TCCAGGACTTCATACCTCAAGTCAACCTACCTCAAGGAGAAAGTCAGCTTGGGGTCCAAGTGCAACCAGAGCACAATCTCTGGTGTCAAGATGCAGGCTTTCGGAAGATGCACCGGACCCCAGGAGACCTGGCGCTTTCCGTTGTTTAGGCAGTTCGTTTGAGGAAGAACACCCTTCCTGGGAAGGTCGACTGTGGAAGGAGCCAGTGAGTGGCTAGGCCTCCTGGACTCAAGCACCCGTTTCCGTGCAAGGACACAGAGTACCCCCCGGCTCCCCGAACCGGCTGCGCATCATTCAGACACGTAGACACTGCAGAGAACCAGGGTGTTTGCTGAGTGATTGGCCGCATGTGGCACACGTCCTCGGGAGAGCTAGACGTCCTGAGCTCCACAAGAGCCCCAGGAACACGGTTGGAGCAGCGGCAGCATTCCACACAGGTCGGCCTCACCGTCTTTTTCGGAGCTGTACTGAGAAGAATACGTTGCTTACAATTCCTTCCAGGACTTCATACCTCAAGTCAACCTACCTCAAGGAGAAAGTCAGCTTGGGGGTCCAAGTGCAACCAGAGCACAATCTCTGGTGTCAAGCTGCAGGCTTTTGGAAGATGCACCGGACCCCAGGAGACCTGGCTCTTTCCGTCGATTAGGCAGTTCGTTTGAGCAAGAACACCCTTCTTAGGAAGGTCGACTGTGGAAGGAGCCAGTGTGTGGC
>NW_021146168.1:9571-9758 GCF_002837175.3 Physeter macrocephalus
TCCGCACGTGTCTCCGTACAAGAATACTGTATGGGCCAAAGACACCTGAGCCTCCCGAGCACCATCCAGCCGCGAACGCCCTTCAGAGTACCGCAATGTATGCCGATCGATGGGCAGCCTATTGCACACTCCCCTGGGAGAGCTGCATTTCCTTCGCTCTCCAGCAGTTTCTGGAACACCGTTCTAG
>NW_021146168.1:10609-11091 GCF_002837175.3 Physeter macrocephalus
AAGGCCCAGTGGGGGGCTTGTGTCCCTTTGACTTGGCAGACACCTCACGTCCCTAGGCTGCGTGTCAACCTGGAGAGGCGTCTAAAGCGGCAAGGCTTGGGATCCCATTTGCCAAGCTCCTTTCATGAGGCCTGGAAGCTACCTGAAATACAGTGTGCTTGCTGGACTTGTACTCACTGCAGGCGTGGCTGTGGAACAAAACGAGTTTTCTCGAAAGGAACATGGTGCTTCCGGGTGGTGGGTGGGAGCACAGCCCGCCCTGCTCAACAGCTAAGGGCAATTTCAACGTGGGCCCTAACCTCGACGTAGGGCCCCGATTTGGTGTCCAGAATGGTAGGCGAGCAGCACGTTCCCTGAGGACTGAGTCGCTCTTCCGCATGACTTCAGTGGGAGTAAACTTCTCAAGACTCCTGAGCCCCCTCGCGTCAGCACCCGTTTCAGGACGAGAACTCTCTGTGCCGCCAGGATCCCCTAGGCTTGCT
>NW_021146168.1:15680-16435 GCF_002837175.3 Physeter macrocephalus
CTTGACAGAAACCTCACGTCCCTAGGTTGCGTGTCAACCTGGAGAGGCGTCTAAAGCGGCAAGGCTTGGGATCCCATTTGCCAAGCTCCTTTCATGAGGCCTGGAATCTACCTGAAATACAGTGTGCTTGCTGGACTTGTACTCACTGCAGGCGTGGCTGTGGAACAAAACGAGTTTTGTCGAAAGGAAGAGGGTGCTTCCGGGTGGTGGGAGGGAGCACAGCCCGCCCAGCTCTACAGCTAAGGGCAATCTCAACGTGGTCCCTAACCTCGACGTAGGGCCCCGATTTGGTGTCCAGAAGGGTAGGCGAGCAGCACGTTCCCTGAAGACTGAGTCGCTCTTCCGCATGACTTCAGTGGGAGTAAACTTCTCAAGACTCCTGAGCCCCCTCGCGTCAGCACCCGTTTCAGGACGAGAACTCTCTGTGCCGCCAGGCTCCCCTAGGCTTGCTGGGCCACACTCGGTCCCTAAGTCCTTCAGGGTGCCCCTGGGTAGGCCGATTGAAGGGTAGCACACTGCACTCTTCCTTGGGAGAGCTAGCTAGTCTCACCTCACCACCATCCTCAGGAACACGGTCCTAGCAGGCGCAGCATGCCTTGGAGGTGAGCCTCGTTGCCCTAGTCTGAGCTGTACTGAGAAATCCCCTCTGCTTAGAAGTCCTTCGCGGACCTCAAAGCGGAAATCACCGTATCTCAAGGAGAAGGACGGCTGGCATTGCCACTTGCAGTAAAGCACAGGTTCCTGTGTAACACTTC
>NW_021146168.1:16786-18830 GCF_002837175.3 Physeter macrocephalus
CTGGGTGGGGGCTCATCCTATCCTGTCCTCTAGCTAAAGGAAAACCCCAAGTGGGCCCTGGCTTCGAAGGAGGGCCCTGGTATGCCACGCAGGAGGGTAGGCGTGCCGCAGCTTCCATGAGGCCTTAGTCGCTCTTCTGCTTTCCTTGAACTCTAGTACACTTTTCAGGACTCCTCGACCCCTCGCGTCAGCACCCGTTTCCGTGGAAGGACACCGAGTACCCCCCGGCTCCCCGGACCGGCTGCGCATCATTCAGACACGTAGACACTACAGAGTACCAGGGTGTTTGCTGAGTGATTGGCCGCATGTGGCACACGTCCTCGGGAGAGCTAGACGTCCTCAGCTCCACAAGAGCCCCAGGAACACGGTTGGAGCAGCGGCAGCATTCCACGCAGGTCGGCCTCACCGTCTTTGTCGGAGCTGTACTGAGAAGAATACGTTGCTTACAATTCCGTCCAGGACTTCATACCTCAAGTCAACCTACCTCAAGGAGAAAGTCAGCTTGGGGGTCCAAGTGCAACCAGAGCACAATCTCTGGTGTCAAGCTGTAGGATTTCGGAAGATGCACCGGACCCCAGAAGACCTGGCTCTTTCCGTCGTTTAGGCAGTTCGTTTGAGGAAGAACACCCTTCTTAGGAAGGTCGACTGTGGAAGGAGCCAGTGTGTGGCTAGGCCTCCTGAACTCATGAGAAACCACAGACGATTCTGCCGTGGGTCCACCAGGTAATGGCGGCCTTAGGAGGCTAGCCTTGTTTTCCCGCCTTGAAAGCTGCCTGCATGCCTCCTTGAAGCTACCTGCAAACCACTGATATAGCCCGGATGCTCATCTGTGCTCGGATACGAAGAAGAGTTTCAACGAAAGAAACAGGGTGCTTCCCGCTCCTGGTTGGGAGCTCATCCACCCGGCTCTATGGGTTAACTTAAAACCCAACTGCGCAGTAGCCTCAAGCTAAGGCCCTGAATGGCAGGCAGGACGGTAGGCGTGCAGCAGTGGCCTTGAGGCCGTAGTCGCTTGCTCTTCCTTAGGTTAAGCCACTTGTAAGATACTCAGGAGTTTTGTCCGCACGTGTCTCCGTACAAGAATACTGTATGGGCCAAGGACCCCTGAGCTTCCCGAGCACCATCCAGCCGCGAACGCCCTTCAGAGTACCGCCATGTATGCCGATCGATGGGCAGCCTATTGCACACTCCCCTGGCAGAGCTGCATTTCCTTCGCTCTCCAGCAGTTTCTGGAACACCATGTAGCCAGGGCAGCGTGCCGGGGACCGCCTCGTCGCCCTTGTCTGAGCGCTACTAAGGAAATCCCTCTGCTGTGCCGTAATCCTAAGACCTCATATGTGACGCCACCCCGCCGCCAGGAGACATTCAAACTAGGGCTCCCACGTCAACTGAAGTCCAGTGCTTCGTGGAACACTGCTGGATTTTGGAAGAAGTTCCGACGCTTCGGGGAACACTGCTGGAATTTGGAAGGAGTTCAGACCCCATGGCCGACTCAGGGGATTCGTTCATTGAGGCAGTTGGCTACACGCAGTACTCCTGCGTGGAAAAGTGGATTCATGGAAAGGCCCAGTGGGGAGCTTGTGTCCCTTTGACTTGACAGAAATCTCACGTCCCTAGGCTGCGTGTCAACCTGGAGAGGCGTGTAAAGCGGCAAGGCTTGGGATCCCATTTGCCAAGCTCCTTTGATGAGGCCTGGAAGCTACCTGAAATACAGTGTGCTTGCTGGACTTGTACTCACTGCAGGCGTGGCTGTGGAACAAAACGAGTTTTCTCGAAAGGAAGAGGGTGCTTCCGGGTGGTGGGTGGGAGCACAGCCCGCCCTGCTCTACAGCTAAGGGCAATCTCAACGTGGGCCCTAACCTCGACGTAGGGCCCCGATTTGGTGTCCAGAAGGGTAGGCGAGCAGCACGTTCCCTGAGGACTGAGTCGCTCTTCCGCATGACTTCAGTGGGAGTAAACTTCTCAAGACTCCTGAGCCACCTCGCGTCAGCACATGTTTCAGGACGAGAACTCTCTGTGCCGCCAGGCTCCCCTAGGCTTGCTG
>NW_021146168.1:20278-21012 GCF_002837175.3 Physeter macrocephalus
TGTGGAAGGAGCCAGTGAGTGGCTAGGCCTCCTGGACTCATGAGAAACCACAGACGATTCTGCCGTGTGTCCACCTGGTAATGGCGGCCTTAGGGGGCCAGCCTTGTTTTCTCGCCTTGAAAGCTGCCCGCATGCCTCCTTGAGGCTACCTGCAAACCACTGATATAGCCCGGATGCTCATCTGTGCTCGGATACGAAGAAGAGTTTCAATGAAAGAAACAGGGTGCTTCCCGCTCCTGGTTGGGAGCTCATCCACCCGGCTCTATGGGTTAACTTAAAACCCAACTGTGCAGTAGCCTCACGCTAGGGCCCTGATTGGCAGGCAGGACGGTAGGCGTGCAGCAGTGGCCTTGAGGCCGTAGTCGCTTGCTCTTCCTTAGGGTAAGCCACTTGTAAGCTACTCAGGAGTTTTGTCCGCACGTGTCTCCGTACAAGAATACTGTATGGGCCAAGGACCCCTGGGCCTCCCGAGCACCGTCCAGCCGCGAACGCCCTTCAGAGTACCGCCATGTATGCCGATCGATGGGCAGCCTATTGCACACTCCCCTGGCAGAGCTGGATTTCCTTCGCTCTCCAGCAGTTTCTGGAACACCGATGTAGCCAGGGCAGCGTGCCGGGGACCGCCTCGTCGCCCTTGTCTGAGAGCTACTAAGGAAATCCCTCTGCTCGGCCGTAATCCTAAGACCTCATATGTGACGTCACGCCACCGCAAGGAGAAATTCAAACTAGTGCTC
>NW_021146168.1:22248-23178 GCF_002837175.3 Physeter macrocephalus
CACTTGCAGTAGAGCACAGGTTTCTGTGTAACACTTCAGGCCTTTGGTACATTCACTGGGCCCAGGGACGCCTAGGGCAGCCAGCCATTCGTCTAGGCAGTGCGCTACACGTACAAAACCCTGGGCAGAAACGCTGAATCAGGGAAGAGCCAAGTAGGTAGCTAGGTCTCTTTTCACCAGTTAGAAGCCAAAGATTCTTCTGCTGCGTGTCAATCTCGAAACGGGACCTGAGGTGACCAGCCTTGTATTTCCCATGACGAAAGCAACTTTCATGTGCCTTTAAGCGCCCTGATAATCACTCTTCTAGTCGGGCTTCTACTCATGTCGGCTTGGCTGTGAGAGAAAAAAAAGCTTTCACGAAAACACCGGGTACCTCAGGTTCTGGGTGGGAGCTCATTTTATCCTGTCCTCTAGCTAAAGGAAAACCCTAAGTGAGCCCTGGTTTCGAAGGAGGGCCCTGGTATGCCACGCAGCAGGGTAGGCGTGCCGCAGCTTCCATGAGGCCTTAGTCGCTCTTCTTCTTTCCTTGAACTCTAGTACACTTTTCAGGACTCCTCGACCCCTCGCGTCAGCACCCGTTTCCGTGCAAGGACACCGAGTACCCCCCGGCTCCCCGGACCGGCTGCGCATCATTCAGACACGTAGACACTACAGAGTACCAGGGTGTCTGCTGAGTGATTGGCCGCATGTGGCACACGTCCTCGGGACAGCTAGACGTCCTCAGCTCCACAAGAGCCCCAGGAACACGGTTGGAGCAGAGGCAGCATTCCACGCAGGTCGGCCTCACCGTCTTTGTCGGAGCTGTACTGAGAAGAATACGTTGCTTACAATTCCTTCCAGGACTTCATACCTCAAGTCAACCTACCTCAAGGAGAAAATCAGCTTGGGGGTCCAAGTGCAACCAGAGCACAATCTCTGGTGTCAAGATGC
>NW_021146168.1:26311-27550 GCF_002837175.3 Physeter macrocephalus
AAACCACTGATATAGCCCGGATGCTCATCTGTGCTCGGATACGAAGAAGAGTTTCAATGAAAGAAACAGGGTGCTTCCCGCTCCTGGTTGGGAGCTCATCCACCCGGCTCTATGGGTTAACTTAAAACCCAACTGTGCAGTAGCCTCACGCTAGGGCCCTGATTGGCAGGCAGGACGGTAGGCGTGCAGCAGTGGCCTTGAGGCCGTAGTCGCTTGCTCTTCCTTAGGGTAAGCCACTTGTAAGCTACTCAGGAGTTTTGGGCTCCACGCGTCCGCACGTGTCTCCGTACAAGAATACTGTATGGGCCAAGGACCCCTGGGCCTCCCGAGCACCGTCCAGCCGCGAACGTCCTTCAGAGTCCCGCCATGTATGCCGCTCGATGGGCAGCCTATTGCACACTCCCCTGGGAGAGCTGGATTTCCTTCGCTCTCCAGCAGTTTCTGGGACACCGTTCTAGCCAGGGCAGCGTGCCGGGGACTTCCGCCTCGTCGCCCTTGTCTGAGCGCTACTAAGGAAATCCCTCTGCTGTGCCGTAATCCTAAGACCTCATATGTGACGTCACGCCACCGCAAGGAGAAATTCAAACTAGTGCTCCCACGGCCACTGAAGTACAGTGCTTCGGGGTACACTGCTGGAATTTGGAAGAAGTTCAGACCCCATGGCCGACTCAGGGGATTCGTTCATTGAGGCAGTTGGCTACACGCAGGACTCCTGCGTGGAAAAGTGGATTCATGGAAAGGCCCAGTGGGGAGCTTGTGTCCCTTTGACTTGACAGAAATCTCACGTCCCTAGGCTGCGTGTCAACCTGGAGAGGCGTGTAAAGCGGCAAGGCTTGGGATCCCATTTGCCAAGCTCCTTTCATGAGGCCTGGAAGCTACCTGAAATACAGTGTGCTTGCTGGACTTGTACTCACTGCAGGCGTGGCTGTGGAACAAAACGAGTTTTCTCGAAAGGAAGAGGGTGCTTCCGGGTGGTGGGTGGGAGCACAGCCCGCCCTGCTCTACAGCTAAGGGCAATCTCAACGTGGGCCCTAACCTCGACGTAGGGCCCCGATTTGTGTCCAGAATGGTAGGCGAGCAGCACGTTCCCTGAGGACTGAGTCACTCTTCCGCATGACTTCAGTGGGAGTAAACTTCTCAAGACTCCTGAGCCCCCTCGCGTCAGCACCCGTTTCAGGACGAGAACTCACTGTGCCGCCAGGCTCCCCTAGGCTTGCTGGGCCACACTCGGTCCCTAAG
>NW_021146169.1:0-8131 GCF_002837175.3 Physeter macrocephalus
AACAGCAAGTAGGGAAGGGAGATGGAGCTTGTTAGCTGGTAGGAGGAGGCTGCGATCTGAAACTAAGTGATCACTGAGGGCTTTC
Organism: Physeter macrocephalus; assembly: GCF_002837175.3. Taxonomy (NCBI): domain Eukaryota; kingdom Metazoa; phylum Chordata; class Mammalia; order Artiodactyla; family Physeteridae; genus Physeter; species Physeter macrocephalus. The sequence continues at coordinate 86 of NW_021146169.1, forward strand.
TGGGGAAGATAAAATGTAAGAAGGAACTTAAGGCTGTCAGAGGGAGCAAGGAGCGCATCTGGGAAGTGAACAGTACAAGCAGAGGGAACAGTCAGATAGAAAGGCAATGAGGCAAGGGTGGGCTTGGAGTATCCAAGGAGCAGAAAGGATGTCAGAGTGTGGAAAACAGAGCGAGCAAAGTGCAGAGGAGAAGGAAACAGTCAGAGAGGAAACAGAGGTCCAGATTTCTAGGGCTGTGGAGGCAATTTGAGGACTTTGCTTTTTCTGTGAAGAAGCCATTGAAGAGACGAGTGACATGATCTGACTTGTTTTAACAGGATCTCTCTGGATGCCATATTGATTAGAGCCTGTAGGAGAATAAGGACAAGCCCCAGAAGACCAATAGTTGATTCAAAGAAGTGATTTACTCAAAAATGCGCCCCCTCCTCAGTGAGGATGCAGAGCAGGGATCGGCAAATAACGGCCACAAATCAAATCAGGCGCTCAGCCTGGATCTGTGGGACTGTGAGCTAATGATGGTCCTCACGTTTAGAAAGGTTGTTGAAGAAGAAAGAGGAGGAGAAGTTACAGAAACTGTATATGGCCCACAAAGCCTAAGATATTTAAAATCCAGAAAATGCTTTCCAACACCTGATGTTAAAGCATGTGGCTGGTAGGAGGTGCTCAACAAAATGTGGAAGAGGAATACATGAGTCAATTAGTTCCTGAAAACATTGTAAAGTGATAGGTGTCAAGAAACATTTATGCCTTCACCCTTAACCTTCACAAATGATGCCATTTCCATTGAGCTATTGAAAAATATATTCTGGCTTTCAAAACAATAAACCAGAAGGCATTTTCTCACATAAGCAAGGCCATAAACAACTGTCAGCTAAAGTTGAAATAGCAACAAATCAAATAATAACAAAAAACATTTTTATAGATTTTTAAACCTTACAAAGTATTTTCATGTTCATTATCTAATGTAATCCTCAAATCAACGCCATGAGATAGTTATTATTTTCCCATTAGAAATGACCACATATTAAATCCTTAGTGATTGCTCAAGAAAAGCTGAAATCTTGAGTGTTACATCTACTAATGCCAAGGTTGGGTTTTTTTTCCATGGGAACATTGGATGCTAAAATCAACAGGGATTTTCAGCTCAAGAAGGCAGACTAGGAAACATATTTACTTTCTGTTCCTCCTGAAACCATATTGAAATAAAACTGTAGAAATACCAAAATTAAGCAACCAATAAAAGCCAAGACATTGTGGAAGTCATCAACCACAGAAAGATTTCAACACATTTTGAGAAGGCAAACAATGAAATGGAGGAGCCATGAATAAAATAATTAAGAAAAGACTACCCTAAGTAAGGTCTGCACAAAGCCAGTCAGCTTTTTGCTGAGCTCTGGTTATAGTAAAGGGCAGAGGAAAGAAGAGGGGCTGAAAACAAGGAGACAAAAATCATTTTAGGAAAAAAAGTTCATTTAAGGAGCTCCAGGGAACACTCAGCCTGCTGCCATACTAACTCATGAATTACAATGAATTTTTGGTAAACAAGACAAGAAAACAGGGAACAAACAAAACAAACAAAAATCAAGACATTGTTTCTTACTGAACTCTTCTCAAATGAGATCAAGGAATTATGGTTCAATGCCACAGCTGTAAATCATTTCTGCTCCTGGAGAGGTTAGAAAGGGCTGATAATATTTACTCCTTTTTTTCAGACAGAATTTAGGTCTGAGCAAAACCTTTTGTGTCCTCAAACCTCAAAGTTTATTGGGGATGGAAGTCCAAATTAGCTGTCACATATCATAAAAAGAATCTCATGGGCAGAGGGTCAAACAAATTTTGGAATATATGTATTATGCGCAGTGTTATTTTAAATAGATTTTAAACTAAAATATATAAATAAATTTTTACTGATCTATATGACTCTGGGTTCTGAAACTTCTACCTGTCACATGAGTGATACATAACACACAATGTCAGCCCCAGGAGAGAGAAAACACTCCAATGAAGCAAGCAGAAGAAGCAAGTTTCAAACAAGGTAAAGTGATGTGTAGACCAGGATTTTTCAATTCTTTCCTGTCATGCTGAAGCTTCCAGCTCCTGAATAACAACACATGTTTCCCTCGCCCTAGACACCCAAGAGTATGTCTCCTCTCTTGGGCATAAGAATCTCTAGAGTTACATATGTGTAGTCAAGAGTGGAGGTGAATTTCTTTCCGGATAGCCCATGATTTATCTAGAATATAATCTTTACATTTCTGGATCCTTCAAACTAGACCAAAGGGAAAATCTGGGCTTCGAGCCTCAATTAGAAATATGGATGCTGCTATGCTGACAACGGGTGCTCCCTGACCTGTATTTTCTGAGACTAGAACCCAGTGTGGTGGATGACCAATTCATGAGTTGAACAAAAGAAGACCTCCTACAGGGCATTGTATGTGTTCATTACATGTATGGCACTTAGGGCTAAGTACGATAAAGACTACAAAAGAAAAAAAAAAAGGAACACATGAAGCATATATGGTAAGGAGGCACCACAGTTCAGAGCACGAGCTCTGGAATCACACAGGCTTACTTCGAATCCTAGCTAAGCCACTACCATCTGTATACCCCGAAGAAGAGTCGAAGGTTTAAATGTTGTTTTAGCAAATTTCGAAAAAGAAGTGAAGAAAGAACCTATCTGCCAGGAAGGGACATCGTGGGGTGCAGCATCCAGTCCCACAGCGAGAAGTCCCAGCCACTACAAAGTCCAGAAGGGGTCGGGCTCTGGGGCCCCACCCTTTGCCCTTGGGCCGGGGTTTCTCCACGGGCTGGACTTGCATGCGCCCCCTGCCCCACCCCCTGCCCCACCCGCCCTTTCTCTGTGACAGGTACAATGGACATGTCACAAGCGCCAGGCTGAGCCATCCAGTGTCCAGTGCATGCTAGACCTTGAGAGGAGGTGAAGCTAAGGAGAAGCTCTCCCAGTTTCACACTCTATTCTCGGATCACTTGGCGCACAACTGGTCCTACATGGGCAATTTACTATGCAAATTTCGTACCTGGCTCAGCCACCGCCGCCGGCCCCGCCGTGGGGCCCCGGTGGGTTGTCACCCACTGGTTTTGCCCTCCTGGGAGGCTGCCACATCTGACCGGGACCACCCTGCTGCTCTAGCGCCTGCCTTCTGCCCTGAGCAGGGAGTCAGTGTCAGGAAGCGGGTACCACCCAGTCACCTCCCACTGAGGAGGGGGGTGCTGGGGAAAACAGGGGCAGAATGGAAAATGACAGTCTGGGAAGGAGGTGAGGAGAGGGAGATGAATACGCTACCGCGTGGACCAGTACCTGCTCAATCTATGGAATAGATCCATAGATTTCCTCCCTCAAACCAGCTTACCTCACATATAAATCATTAGCAATTCAGCCCTTACTCACATTTTCACAGTCACAAGAGTGGTTAGGGAGAAAAGCACTAACCACGGGAACTAAAACAGAACTCTACAAACATACCAGTGAACGCTATAAATAAGGTAATATGACATAAAACAAAATGAAAAATACATGTAAGACTGTTCTCTTTAGTGTACAGAATTCATGGCAGTTGCTGCACTATCAAGCTACTTAAATATATCTATATCTATAACTGTCTGTTCTGGTAATACAAAATGAGGCCAAAGTGTGTCAACTTGTTTCCCACAGAAACCAAAAAATCTACATGAATCTCTTTTCTCCTGTGCCCTTTCACCTACCTGCTCCCAATTCTCCACGAATGTCCTCTTCTTTCTCTAATCATTCTCCTCTTCATTTTGCTTGGTCTTTCACCCAAGCATGCAAGACAGAGAATCCTAGAGGTCCAAGATTCTAGAGTGGCTGTTTGCAAGGGGTAGGAGATTACAGTAACTGCCACACTGTATATACTTCTGTGGAAAGAAAAAATGGACAGTATTCAGAATGTCTCTCACACATAAAAGAGCTGGATGACAGGATACCTGTGTGGCCCAAGGAACTGGAGGTAGCAAATTATGGGCAAAAGAATTGCAACCAAAGGCTGGAAGAGGAAAGGTTTGCAAGCAGCTCTGTCTCCTAGCTCTCTGGGATTCGCTTCTAACGGGCAGAGTCTATTTTGTGAAGCATCAAGCACTGAAAAGAAGACTCCTGCTGCTGGAAGTTGACAGGAAGTAACATCCATGAGGGTAAGAATGAAAGATCAAGGCTTGTCCTAGAAACAACGCCCATAATGAAAAAAAAAAAAAAAAAAGAAAGAAAGAAGAGAAATGTAACTCGCAAGTCCAACCTGGCCCAGCGTACCCTAGCCCAAGGAAGGCAGGAGTCAAGGAGACGAAACTAAAAGAGAAGAGCCTTGGACCACAACATTCTCCACAAGGTACACTCAACAAACTTCACCCTACTCTTTAACCAAGTTACAAAAAGAGCTCCTTAATCCCTACTTTTGCTCCTTAAAAACTGCTATAAGTTCACTAATTAGACAGATATGATTTCAGAACAACTGTAATAGTTCAAACTAGATGGCTCTTTCCTTCCTAAGTATATTAATTAAATAAGATATATATAGGTCTACGTATATGATACATAAAATATAATACAATGTAGAATATAAGTAACTGTTAGTTAATTATATTAATAAACGTCTGTAAGAAATGTTGCAATGATTTCCCTAATGTAAGAGCCTGGGGGAGGTAAATCTGTCTTCTAGGATTTGCTCCCCGGAGCTCAGAAATTTAGGTGTTGTTTTAGCTCTCTTACACTCTCTTCACCCAACTCCGCCTTCCTGTTGGGGATCGGACCTCCCTATTGGCTATCTCATACTTTGAAACTGCCTGCTTTGTGACATCACTCTCCTACCAAACCTACTACCACTTGGTAGAGTCTTGGGGTTTCCGTGGAGTTGTTTGTAAATAAATTTGGATCATCACAAGTGACCAGTGACCAGTAACCAGTGACCTTTGTACTGGACACATGCGCCCTTTGACATTTACTATGTGTGTGACTTTGGACAAATCATTGACTGTCTCACAAAGCGTATGTTTGTCCTTATCTGTTACATTAGAGAATAAAAAGTCAGGGAACAAAGTCAAGGCAGAATAGAAGGCAACAATTCCCAAGACGAAGAGAAAGAAACACCAAACTGAGCTTATCCAAGAGAGCTTTAAAAAGCCTCGAACCTCCCTAGGCATGTGCATGCTGGAGTCTGTGAAGGTTTTTCATGCACTGGGGAAGAAGAATGATAAGAAAACTGGGCTCTCTTCCTGTCGGGTCTTGGGAAATTCAGTCAACCCTAAAGACCCCCAGCCACCCCCAGCGATCCAGTCATGGCGGCATACCCCACGTGAGTGTAAGAGTCCTGAGAAAACTCAAGGCCAAGCCCAGAAACCAGACAGCAGTGCTGGTAAAGTGTCCATCTCCATTCCAGTATGAGCTGCCTCCACCTGGGAAGGTCAACTTGATATCTCTGCCTTTTTCTGCCTGGGACAAGCCTCACACCGGCCTGCTGTGGCTGACCGTGCCCAGCCTGCTTCTACTAACTCAGCTCAACCTGCTGCAGTCAGTTCACCCCAGCCAGCTCCTGCCTCTTTGCCAGGTCCTGCCAAACCAGCTCAGCCAACTGTGACCAACCCAACCCAACCAGGTTGGACCGACCATACCCAGCCTAGTGTCCCTCAGTCTGCTGCTCCTAGGCCTGCACCCTACAGAACTTCATCTTGCACTTCTCTCCAGCGGGAGCCTGTTCCCCCTGCTGTGACTAAGTGCCAGTCCCCACCCAAGCTCCAAACCCCATTTCTACTCCAAGACTTCAGCAAGCAACGAATTCCATGGAGGGAACCCAATGTTCCTGAGCCAGTAATGTCAAAGCCCATCGAACAAGAGCAGAGGCCAGAGCGGGAGGCCATGAAGAGGCGGGCTCAACAGGAACGTGAGAATGCTGCCAAATACACCTCTTTGGGGAAACTGCAGTTTTTCATTGAGAGGGAAAAAGAAATGGAAATTGCTGACTACTACGGATATGTAAAGTAAGAGCTGCTAGGATTGTCGGTGCCACCACCTTGGGTACCAGCTGTTCTTCCATATATAGATAAGATAGGTATAAATTTCTCTATTTATTTTGATATTTTAAAAACAATAAAACTCAATAAATAAATGTAATAGAATTAACAGATGAGTAATAAACCTTTTGAATTTTGACATGCTGCTAACTGTGGCGTGTGTTTTTTTTTTTTTGATGGGGTTGGAATCAAAGTCTGCATGAGAAAGGAAGGACTGAAAGTTGGATGGGAGAAGGAAGGAAAGGGGAGGAAAGGGGTAAAAAACTGAGGAAAGAGGAAGGAACTTGGCCCAGGGCTAGGAAAGCCAAAAGAGATTTATGGATTTATGAAAGGAAGCAGGAGTGAGGATGAAATGGCAGAAGTAAAAAGCAGGGTCAGAGGTCAGGGTTGAAAGACCAAAATTTGAGTAGAGTTGAAGATGACAGAAGATGAGTCTAGGTTTACTAGGAGCAATAGAAAAAGTCTCTTGGGGAGGTTGGCCTTAAGTCTCACAACCACCAGATAGGTATTGAAGAAAACAAGAGGTTCAGGACACATCTCTGAAAGGTTTGAGTTGCCTTATGCAGCTGTGATTATAGTGGGGGAATAGGGAAATCTACCAGAGAAGTGGCTAGGGCTCAGAGTTATCCTAGGGGCAGCTGACGACAGGGGCAGAGCCAAGGGAACTGCTGCATCAGGAGGCCCACCGATAGGGCCTGGTATGCTGCATCAGGAGGCCCACCAATAGGGCCTGGTATGTAAATCACCATGTACTCAACACCTAAGCACCAGGGCAGCCAATGAACTATTCAGTTAATCCTGGCAACGACAGGCAAGGCCAGTATTCCTGGGCCACTTCACTTAGAGAGGTGCAGCAAAGGGCTGAGGTCACATTGCATGTGGAGGTACAAGGCCTCAACTGGAGGCCCAAATGCCTCCGAAGTCCTCCGTATTTGCAAGTGCCCGCAGGCGGCCAACCTGGCTTTCAGAGCACAGCATCCTGACGTTACTGGTGGACGAGATCATACTTCTGGACGGGCCTAAATATTAACTTGAGGGTGACTGGTGGATGAGATCAAACTTCTGGACGGGCCTAAATATTAACTTGAGGGGCATCCTCCTTTGACCAGGGTACGTGCCGCCTTCTGTAAACATCACCATCAACTGAAACGCATGAAAAAATCCGACGGAAGCGTCCACTCTCATGGGTGAGAGTGGTGGGGGCACGCACCCTGGGCAGCCGCTCCAACTGCCACAGGACGCAGGTGCCCAGCGGTTTAGGACCTCCCTGGGAGGCCTCGTGGGGCAGCTCGAGGGAGTGAGGATGGGAGAGCGGCAGGGGTGGGCGTCAAAAGGAAGGCAGTGGGGAGAAGGGAGAGATGGAGACAGTGGATAGTGTCTATGGGAAAACTGGCAATTTTCATTGTCAAAATTATTTTTTTGAGATGTCATTCACATGCCATAAAATTCACCTTCTGAAACTGCAAATTCAGTGTCATTTCGTACATTCACAAGCCTATGCAACCATCACCGTCATCTAACCCATCACGTTTTCATCACCCCAAAAAGAAGCCCCATAACCATCAGCAGGCCCTCTTCATCCCTTCCTCCTTCAGTCCCTGCAACCATTAATTTGCTTTCTGTCACTATGGTTTTGCCTTTTCTGGACATTTCATGAAATAATACAAATATGACCACTGTGTCTGGCTTCTTTCCCTTAACATAATGTTTTCAAGTTCGTCCATGTCGTAGCATGTGTCAGTACTTCATTCCTTTTTATGACTGTATAATATTTCACATATACACCCCATTTAAAAAATCCATTCCTGCATTGATGGGCATTTGGGTTTTTTTCACTAACAATCTCCATTTATTGAGAGTTTATTCTGTGCCAGGCAGCACCAGGCTAAGTTACTGACCTTATTTCACAGATAAAGAGGCTTGGAGAGTGTGAAGAGTTTGCCCAAGATTAAGAGCTAGCAAATGGGGGAACTGGGGTTTGAACTCAGGCGAACTTCAGAGGTAATAGAT